>NC_057813.1:488214600-488330714 GCF_018294505.1 Triticum aestivum
AACGCTTTCAGCTCAGCAGATGCATACATCCGAGCTGCTCGGGATGGACTTGTTGGAGCCACT
Organism: Triticum aestivum; assembly: GCF_018294505.1. Taxonomy (NCBI): domain Eukaryota; kingdom Viridiplantae; phylum Streptophyta; class Magnoliopsida; order Poales; family Poaceae; genus Triticum; species Triticum aestivum. The sequence goes on from NC_057813.1 coordinate 488,214,664, forward strand.
CACCAGCTTTCAAAGGATATGCGGGTAAGAACTTTTGTGCAGATTTAATAATCATATGCCAGTAGCTCCCGAGTCTTGAAGGAGTTGGCCCAACTGATTTAAGGGTCGTTACGTCATAGGGTACTCACGGAGAAAAATAACACATTATCCAAGGAGCTAGAAGAATGCCGAACTAAGCTAACTATTGCCACCGCCGAACTAGAAAATTTAAAGAAATCCAAGAAGACACCTGATGGTAAGCACCATAGTAGACCGGAAATAAATTCCTGTGCCTACAATGATTTTTGCTTAAATATGCATCATTTTTTTGGTAGGGTCAACAGATCAGCTGGAGGAGAGGCTAAGGGCTGCTCAAGCAGACAAACAACATGCCGAAGGGCAAGAAGCCGCTGGTCAACATGTATTAACACGAACCATTAAGGAGAAGAACAAACTACATGATGCAAACATCAAGCAAGACGAAAACTGAAGGACATAAGATCCCAACTATCGGATGCCTTGAAGGAGAACAGAAAGCTGAAAGGCGGCATATTCAGTATGCTCTTTAACCTAAATTTCGCACGATCCCCTTATGGAAAGTTTTACGAGTTTGTTTTTGTAGGTGTGCTGACTGGGCGTCCCGAGGGAGAAGTGTCTGGATTTCAAGGCGACTTGCTACAAGAGCTAGTCCAAGTGCACGAGCGAGCTCGGAAAGCAATGAGGAACATGGCTAAGGCTTTATGGCCATCTGATTCTCCTCCAGGAAGTATGGAGGAGCTCGTGAATTTATTCCAGGGAGCTCGTCACCGTTTTGGGCTATGGAAGATATCAGCATGTCGATAAGGTGCATGAGAGGCCTGGGCCATGGTGAAAACGTGGTACGCCAGGACTTGATTCGAATCATACGGCATGGGTCGGACCTCGGGGACCAGATGGACAAGAAATTCCTGTTAGCTTGGTGTACGACCAAGTAAAGATAGCTGCTAAGTTTTCTCAACAGGATTGTAAACTAGAAAACCTGTTAGATGGTCTAGAGGAGGAAGAAGTTTTTGAGTCCAAGTAGCAATGTACTTTTATCGGTAAACTTATCTCCAACCGAATTGTAAAGCGATTGTCACGGAAGACTTTCTGCTTCGACCTTCGAAACCAAGGTTTGGAGTGTTTCCGAAGACTATACCGTCAGTAAACACCAAAGTATGTTCGGAAACCAGGCAGTCCAGTCATAGTTGCTTGAACACACAAGTTGTATTTCGGGAGTTATGTTATATTACATTTGATCGTCAGAAACATCTTCCAGAGAGAATGGTTCCGTTAAGGGTTCCTCTCCCTGGGTCAGCATGCGTTTTTTGTGCATGCCGAAGCTGTGATGCTAAAAATCACAGTACACGTTATATTTTGGGGGCTTATAATGCAGCGAGGGCAGTTCATATTTTTTCCACCGACCAATTATTCCCTTAAGAACGCTAGCTTTCAGCTTCACCCATCTAAGGTACACGTCCGTATGACCTGGCTGTAACAATCATAGAGGTGCTCCCTTTATGCCCTTGCCAAACAATCGGGAACGTAGTGTCACGCCCAATATGCGACCCTATCCTAAAGGAATTCGAAGGTCCCACCAAGGATAGAACCGCATATTGAAATGCTTTTGCAAGGTGGATATCATTACATCAACATTACATAATAGATGGGGATACATACAAAAGGCATACAATGCCACACGAATACAACATCATCTTACATAAGAGCACCATCCGACTACGGATGAAACACAAACAGAAACTCAAACGACATCCACCCTGCTAGCCCAGGCTGCCGACCTGGAACCTATCCCCTGATCGAAGAAGAACTCCAAAACAAGCAAACATCTCTCTCGCGTCATGATCATCGCATAACCTGTACCTGCAACTGTTGTTGTAGTAATCTGTGAGCCACGAGGACTCAGCAATCCCATTACCATGGGTATCAAGACTAGCAAAGCTTAATGGGAAGGAAGGGGTAAAGTGGTGAGGTTGCAGCAGCGACTAAGCATATATGGTGGCTAACATACGCAAATGAGAGCGAGAAGAGAGCAAACGGAACGGTCGTGAAGCTAGCAATGATCAAGAAGTGATCATGAACTCCTGCTTACGTCAAACATAACCCAAAACCGTGTTCACTTCCTGGACTCTGCCTAAAAGAGACCATCACGGCTACACACGCGGTTGATGCGTTTTAATTCGTATCTGGTGTCAAGTTATCTACAACCGGACATTAACAAATTCCCATCTGCCACATAACCGCGGGCACGGCTTTCGAAAGTTTAAACCCTGCAGGGGTGTCCCAACTTAGCCCATGATAAGCTCTCGCGGTCAACGAAGGATATACCTTCTCCCAGGAAGACCCGATCAGACTCGGAATCCCGGTTTACAAGACATTTCGACAATGCTAAAACAAGACCAGCAAAGCCGCTCGATGCGCCGACAATCCCGATAGGAGCTACACATATCTCGTTCTCAGGGCAACACCGGATGAGACATCCTACGAGTAAAACTAGACCTCGAGTTTCCTCGAGGGGGCCCCGCAGTCTACTCGGTTCGGACCAACACTTAGACAGCATTGGCCCGGAGGGGCTAAAATAAAGATGACCCTCGGGTTGGCCAACCCAAGGGAAAGGTATAGGTGGTGGTGAGGCAAATGGTAAAACCAAGGCTGGGCCTTGCTGGAGGAGTTTTATTCAAAGGGAACTGTCAAGGGGGTCCCATAAATCACCCAACCACGTAAGGAATGCAAAATCCGGGAACATAACACTGGTATGATGGAAACTAGGGCGGCAAGAGTGGAACAAAACACCAGGCATAAGTCCGAGCCTTCCACCCTTTACCAAGTATATAGATGCATTAATTAAATAAGAGATATTGTGATATCCCAACATAATCCTGTCCACCATGGAGCAATCTTCAACTTCACCTGCAACTAACAATGCTATAAGAGGACTGAGCAAAAGCGGTAACATAGCCAAACAATGGTTTGCTAGGAAGGGTGAAAAAGGTTAGAGGCTGACATGGCAAATTGGAAGGCTTGATCAAAAAGAGATAGGTAGCGCAGCATAGCGATAGAACGAAGTAACTAGCATAGCAATGATAGTAATGAGATCCAAGGTGACGGTCATCTTGCCTAAAATCCCGCAAGGAAGAAGAACGAGTCCATGAAGAAGATGAAGCCACGAAGACGAACCAAGAGTAGACGAACGAATCCTCACGATCGCAACGAAATGGGAACTATCGAGAGAAGCACACAACATGGTAAACACACCACACATATACATGACATGATGCACAACCAAACATGATGCAAGACAAGACTGCATGAAGCTACTCATGGCAATAGATGATGCAAACAAGAGCAACACATCAAAGCAAGTTTAAATGAGACCGGAAACAACATATAACAATTCTGGTAAGTCCTCATATGCAAATTTCGAAATTGGTCCAGATCTGAATAAACCTTATGTTCAAGTTGTTAAACAGCAATTTAAGATGCACCAAGATGATCTACACGCGATTCTAGTCAAGTTGCATATAAAGTTCATTTAATTCGGAGCTATGGCCTAGAAGATATGAGCAAAACAAGTTAAACATGGTATTGATGTAAAACGCATCCAAACATCAAGCAAACACCTCAAAACAAGGATGCAGCATGATAATATGAAGCTACATGCAAAATCAAGCAAGTTTCATATAGAGCACACTCAAAACGGAGCAACGGTTCAACACAAACACTATACAAGTTTAAAGGACAAGCTGTCCAAAACAGCAACTAGGCATATTGCAAGCATCAAAACAACGTGCTACAGTACTACAATATGAAAACAAAAGGCATGGACATGATGTACAGGTAAAGCATAACAAAACATGAACACTGACCTATCTCCAGAAATCACTAGAACATGCTCCAAAACACATGGCAAGGTTGCAAATAATAACAGTTTCAGACTTAGCAGAAAACATCAGGTAGCAATGTTTAGAGCTATCAAACAACATGTTACGGGAACTTATCATGGAAACTTAAGGAATGGCACGATACTACTAAATTCATAGAACAAAAGTCCCTTACTAACTATGAGCCAAAAGGGCACAGAAAATATGATGGCACCCATGTAAACATGGCAAGTTATATGACAGATTCAAACATGGCAGGAACAACAATAAGTAGGCATGTTTATGAGCTTGTACCAGTCACCACAGAGCAATACATGACATTACAAGGTGACCAACAGTAATAATACATGTTTATGAAGCTAAGAATGGCAAGAACAAGTTCATAGGGTGTATGGAGCACTAGCAAAGCTCATGGAAAAACTGAACTTAATGTTAACAGGCTGACAGCAACATTATTTAGCAAATTTGGAGCAAGATTACAACAAGCTATAGCAGGCTATAAATTCAACCAGGGGCATGGATGGATATAGCATGACATGTATAACAAAACATCCTTAGTGAACATCTCCAGATTATGCATAGAATGACTTGTTGCAGCAGGTTTACATAGCATCACGAAATAACAGATTCAGCCTAGCAAAACAGCAACATCAAGTACCCTACTTCACGAGTTCGATGCACTCACCACAAGACTCAAAAAAAATACATGGATTGCACCCCTGTAAAGATGGCATGACATAGTTCAAAACTCATGTAGGACTCATGCTCATAGGATGCACACACGAAATGCAACGAAAAAGACAAATCACCAAGTTCTGTTAACAGACAGCAGTTAACATTATATAGCACTCTTGCAACGATGATTCGGGCATCTAGATCAACTCAAACAAGCATGGCACAATGGAATTAAATGAAGAGAATCTCATGATGAACATTTTGGTATATCCCACGCACGAAACGGAGCAGTATGCATGGAGCTATAGCATGATGAACAAGACACCAGAATGCTGAAAATCTCAGGGACTTGGGGCAAAAAACAAAGTCAACCTCGGGTTTTGGATCTGGATCTGAGGCACGCGGATCGAGGCGGGGCCGAGCTCTCGCCGGAGCTGGGCGGCGCCGGCGACGAGGAAGAAGGCCGGAGATGGGGGCCGGCAAGGGAGGGCGCAGCGAGCACCGGCGGGAGACGCGGGCGGCGCGGAGCGGCGAGCTCCGATGACCTCGACGGGTTCCGGCGGCGCGGGACCGGGGAGGCGCGAGCGGCGCGCGGCAGGAAGGCTGGGACGACGGCGGAGAGGTCCGCGCGGCGGCGGGGTGCGGCGCACGCCGGCGGCGGGCGGCATGAGGCACATGCGCGGGCTCCGGCAGGAGCTCGGGGCAAGCGGCTCGGGCACGGGGGCACCCGCGGGCAGGCGGCGGCGCGCGGTCGGGCCGGGCGGGCCCCGGATGGGCCCCGGCGGGCCGGCGGCGCGAGAGAGAGAGAGAGAGGAGGGCCGCGGGGACACGTGGTGGCGCGGGAGAGGGCGGACGGCGGCGGCGGACATGTCCGGCGGCGGGGTGGACGCGTCCGGCACGGTGGAGCTTAGATCTAGGGTTTCGGGGGGATTCATCTGCAAAAAATGGAGGGAAGGACCTATTTATAGATTCTGGGAGTTAGGAGAGTCCAAATGGGGTGCGGTTTTCTCCCACACGATCGTGATCGAACGACCGAGAGCATGGAGGGGGTTTGGATGGGCTCATGGGCTGTGGTGAAGAGGGGCTGGGCTGCAAAGAGAAGGGGGGTTTCGGGCTACGCGGTTAACCGTTGGGGCATCAAATGAACTCCAAATGGCACGAAACTTGACAGACGGTCTACTGGTGGTATACCAAGGCTGCTTGGCAAACCTCGGGCCATTCCGAGAAAGTTTAACACCCGCACATGAAAAGAGGCAAAAGGGGGCGCCGGGGAACATAGGAGTTTCGGATTGCAAAACGGAAAACGTGAAAAATGCTTGGATGCATGAAATGAACACGTATGCAAAATGAAATGCACATTATGACATGATAAAATGCAACACACAAGAAAATGACATGGCAACAACGATGAATAACTGGCGGACACCTGGCGCATCGAATCCGGGGCGTTACACGTAGGGCATAAGCACAGGAGCCAGGCAACCCAGCTTGGCAAAAATTGAAGTCATAAAGGTGCATATAATGGTGAAGAAAAGACATAAGAGTAGACATCACATATATACAGTGAGCTTGATGCTCAAAAAATAATAATGATAATAAGCTTCTGTGAAAAGAAACCCCCAGGTATTGTGGGGTATGTACATTTAAGGATGTATGCCCCTCAAGTGTGCGGTTTATCCGAACACGAGCTAGGAGTCATATAAAAACAAAAAAAAGGAAAAAGTGAAAGGGAGAAAAGAAGGAATGAGGAAAAAGGTATAAGTGCAGACTTAGGTGTAGAATCTTCGGAGCGGGGCAGCGTTCCATGGGTTTGGTTGCAAGCAATTATCTGAAGCATTGCGAAGGCGCGATAGGCTCCTCTAGTGAGAACTTCATCTATAATGAAGGGACCCTCCCATTTGGGCTTGAGCTTGTCCTTTTTCTTCTCTGATAGGCGTAGAACGAGTTCACCAACATTATAAGTCTTTGCCCGTACTTCCCTGCTTTGATATCACCGAGCCTGCTGTTGGTAGAATGCGGAACGGGCCTTTGTGACATCGCACTCCTCCTCCAAGCCGTCCACATTGTCCTGACGATTGAGCTCGACTTCTCTCTCTCTCTTCGTACATGCGCACTTGAGGTGAGTCATGAATAATGTCGCAAGGCAAGACTGCCTCCATGCCGTACACCATGAAGAAAGGTGTATATCCTGTCATGCGATTGGGCGTGGTCCACAGCCCCCAGAATACGGAATTGAGTTCCTCAACCCAGTGCTTGTCTGATTCTTGCAGAGATCGCACTAGTCTGGGTTCGATGCCGCTCATTATTAGGTCGTTATCCCATTCGACCTGTTCGTTTGTCAGGTGTTAAGCGTGCAGACCCTACGGGTTCGAGAACTATGTAGACATGACCGAGACACGTCTCCGGTCAATAACCAATAGCGGAACCTGGATGCTCATATTGGCTCCCACATATTCTACGAGGATCTTTATCGGTCAGACGGCATAACAACATATGTTGTTCCCTTTGTCATCGGTATGTTACTTGCCCGAGATTCGATCGTCGGTATCTCAATACCTAGTTCAATCTCGTTACCGGCAAGTCTCTTTACTCGTTCCGTAATACATCATCCCGCAACTAACTCATTAGTTGCAATGCTTGCAAGGCTTAAGTGATGTGTATTACCGAGAGGGCCCAAAGATACCTCTCCGACAATCGGAGTGACAAATCCTAATCTCGAAATACGCCAACCCAACATGTACCTTCGGAGACACCTGTAGAGCACCTTTATAATCACCCAGTTATGTTGTGACGTTTAGTAGCACACAAAGTGTTCCTCCGGTAAATGGGAGTTGCATAATCTCATAGTCATAGGAACATGTATAAGTCATGAAGAAAGCAACATCAACATACTAAACGATCGTGTGCTAAGCTAATGAAATGGGTCATGTCAATCACATCATTCTCCTAATTATGTGATCCCGTTAATCAAATGACAACTCATGTCTCTGGCTAGGAAACATAACCATCTTTGATCAACGAGGTAGTCAAGTAGAGGCATACTAGTGACAATCTGTTTGTCTATGTATTCATACATGTATTATGTTTCCGGTTAATAAAACTCTAGCATGAATAATAAACATTTATCATGATATAAGGAAATAAATAATAACTTTATTATTGCCTCTAGGGCATATTTCCTTCGTATAGTTCATCATGAAGCATTTATAGCTTGGTGGCAATGATTGAAGAACTCTGTCAATGACACAATCAACTGGAAGATCAACTCCCAGTTGAGTCAAGTGATTATGATACCTAGAAATTTTGAGTATGTGTTCAATGACAGAACTATTCTCCTCCATTTTGCAGTTGTACAACTTGTTGGAGACTTCATATCTCTCAACTCGGGCATTTTCTTGAAATATTAACTTCAACTCTTGGAACATCACATATGCTCCATGACGTTCAAAATGTCTTTGAAGTCCCGATTCCGAGTCGTAAAGCATGGCACACTAAACTATCGAGTAATCATCGGCTTTGCTCTGCCAGACGTTCTTAACGTCATCAGTAGCATCTGCAGCAGGCCTGGCACCCAATGGTGCTTCCAGGACGTAATTCTTCTATGCAGCAATGAGGATAATCCTCAAGTTATGGGCCCAGTCCGTGTAGTTGCTGCCATCATCTTTCAACTAAGCTTTCTCTAGGAACACATTAGAATTCAAAGGAACGGTAGCACGGGCCATTGATCTACAACAACATAGACATGCAAAATACTATCAAGTACTAAGTTCATGATAAATTAAAGTTCAATTAATCATATTACTTAAGAACTCCCACTTAGATAGACATCCCTCTAATAATCTAAGTGATCACGTGATCCAAATCAACTAAACCATGTCCGATCATCACGTGAGATGGAGTAGTTTTCAATGGTGAACATCACTATGTCGATCATATCTACTATATGATTCACGCTCGACCTTTCGGGTCTCAGTGTTTCTGAGGCCATATCTGCATATGATAGGCTCATCAAGTTTAACCCGAGTATTCTGCATGTGCAAAACTGGCCTGCACCCATTGTATGTGAACATAGAGCTTATCACACCCGATCATCACGTGGTGTCTCGGCACGACGAACTGTATGAACGGTGCATACTCAGGGAGAACACTTGTACCTTGAAATTTAGTAAGGGGTCATCTTATAATGCTACCGACGTTCTAAGCAAAATAAGATGCATAAAGGATAAACATCACATGCAAATATGCAATAAAAATACATGACACGTTATGGCCATCATCATCTTGTGCTCATGATCTCCATCACCGAAGCATCGTCGCGATCTCCAACGTCACCGGCGCAACACCTTGATCTCCATCTTAGCATCGTTGTCGTCTCGTCACCTATTGTTACTACGACTATCGCTACCGCTTAGTGATAAAGTAAAGCAATTATATGGCGATTGCATTGCATACAATGAAGCGACAACCATATGGCTCCTGCCAGTTGCCAATAACTTTGTTACAAAACATGATCATCTCATACGACAATTTATATCACATCATGCTTGACCATATCACATCATAGCAAGCCCTGCAAAAACAAGTTAGACGTCCTGTACTTTGTTGTTGCAAGTTTTACGTGGCTGCTACGGGCTTCTAGCAAGAACCGTTCTTACCTACGCATCAAAACCACAACGATTTTTTGTCAAGTGTGTTGTTTTAACCTTCAACAAGGACCGGGCGTAGCCACACTCGATTCAACTAAAGTTGGAGAAACAGACACTCACCAGCCACCTATGTGCAAAGCACATCGGTAGAACCAGTCTTGCGTAAGCGTACGCGTAATGTCGGTCTGAGCCACTTCATCCAACAATACTGCTGAATCAAAGTATGACATGCTGGTAAGCAGTATGACTATTATCGCCCACAACTCTTTGTGTTCTACTCGTGCATATAAGATCTATGCATAGACCTGGCTCGGATGCCACTGTTGGGGAACGTGGTAATTTCAAAAAAATTCCTACGATCATGCAAGATCTATCTATGTGATGCATAGCAACGAGAGGGGAGAGTGTGTCCATGTACCCTCGTAGACCGAAAGCGGAAGCGTTTAGTAAACACGATTGATGTAGTCGAACGTCTTCGCGATCCAACCGATCCAAGCACCGAACATACGGCACCTCCGCGTTCAGCACATGTTCAGCTCGGAGACGTCCCTCGTACTTTTGATCTAGTTGAGGCCAAGGGGGAGTTTCGTCAGCACGACGGCGTGGTGACGGTGATTATGAAGTTACCGGCGCAGGGCTTCGCCTAAGCACTACGACGATATGACTGAGGTGTGTAACTATGGAGTGGGGCACCGCACACGGCTAAAACAATTGTCAACTTGTGTGTTCTAGGGTGCCCCCTGCCCCCGTCTATAAAGGAGCAAGGGGGGAGGCTGGCCGGCCCCTGTAGGGCGTGCCCCAAGTAGGATTCCTACTAGGAATCCTATTCCTAGTAGGTTTCCAACTTGGGGAAGGGAGGGGGAAGGAAGGAGAGGGAGAGAGGGAAGGCAAGGGGGCCCCCCTTCCTTGTCCTATTCGAACTCAGGGGGAGGGGGCGCATGGCCTGCCCTGGCCAGTCCCTCTCTCTTCACTAGGGCCCATCGAGGCCCATTAGTTCCCTCGGGGGGGTTCCGGTAACCCTCTGGCACTCCGGTTTCATCCAAAACTTCTCCGGAACACCTCCGGTGTCCGAATATAGTCGTCCAATATATCAATCTTTATGTCTCAACCATTTCAAGACACCTCGTCATGTCTGTGTCACATCCGGGACTCCGAACAATCTTAGGTACAACATATCACATAAACTCATCATACCAATCGTCATCGAACGTTAAGCGTGCGGACCCTACAGGTTCGAGAACTATGTAGACATGACCGAGACACTTCTCCGGTCAATAACCAATAGAGGAACCTGGATTCTCATATTGGTTCCTACATGTTGTACGAAGATCTTTATCGGTCAAACCGCATAACAACATACATTGTTCCCTTTGTCATCGGTATGTTACTTGCCCGAGATTCGATCGTCGGTATCATCATACCTAGTTCAATCTTGTTACTGCCAAGTCTCTTTGCTCGTTTCGTAATACTTCATCCCGCAACTAACTAATTAGTCACAATGCTTGCAAGGCCTATAGTGATGAGTATTACCAAGAGGGCCCAAAGATACCTATCCGAAACACAGAGTGACAAATCCTAATCTCGATCTATGCCAACCCCACAAACACCTTCGGAGACACCTGTAGAGCACCTTTATAATCATCCTTTTACGTTGTGACGTTTGGTAGCACACAAAGTGTTCCTCCGGTATTCGGGAGTTGCATAATCTCATAGTCTAAGGAACTTGTATAAGTCATGAAGAAAGCAATAACAATGAAAATAACACGATCATAATGCTAAGCTAACGGATGGGTCATGTCCATCACATCATTCTCCTAATGATGTGATCCCATTCATCAAATGACAACACATGTCTATGGTTAGGAAACATAACCATCTTTGATTAATGAGCTAGTCAAGTAGAGGCATACTAGGGACTATATGTTTTGTCTATGTATTCACACATGTACTAAGTTTCCGGTTAATACAATTCTAGCATGAATAATAAACATTTATCATGAATTAAGGAAATAAATAATAACTTTATTATTGCATCTAGGGCATATTTCCTTCACTTGGTTCGTCATCGACATTGAAAGTGATCACCATATCGTTCCAAGGATTTATTGCTGCCACTTGCCAGACTTCGGCGAGGTCGCGAAGCACCCTTTTACGCTGATTATTTGATGAAAAATGTCTCGAAGACCATGAATACTTTGAGATCGTCGTCCTCCGAAGAGTAGTTATCTGGGGTAATGTTGGTGAGGATACCCTCGGTGCTCTTGGCCACTTGCCGGAGTATCCAACATGCTCAGAGGTTGTGCGTTGGTTCGGTATTCGGCGTCATGTGAATTTGATAGGGCCTGCCAAGCCATTCCTCAAGGATAGTTCTACGTCCCGTAAAGGGATGGATTTTCTTGTCCACGGGATGATGATCAGGTGCCCCATGAGGGTGCATTCTTTTTGCCCATCCGGGAGATGGCCTGAAGGCCTGCGGTTCCGCTATTGGGTTGTCTGGGTTTTCCAGGCGCTTTCCATTGCGCAGTACTTCTGTACTATGTGTGCCAAATCTGCAAAGTGTAGTACACGACGGCGGTTGAGGGCATTGAGGATTCCCTCATCCGTACAGTTATTGCAAAATACTGAGATCGCGTCGTCCTCGCAGCAATCTTTGATCTTGTTTTTAACAAGGAGGAATCTGGCCCAGAAGTGATGGACTGTTTCCTGAGGCTGCTGCCGTACGTACATTAGGTCGCATATATCTGGAGGACCGGAATTGCTTGGGGAATATTGCTTGTGGTGGGTGTGCGGTGTTAAATCCGAACCTTGACCCACTGTGAAGTCCGGAGTTTGAAGAATTTCCGAGGTTACGAGCCCGGGCTCAGGAGTGTCCGGTGAGTTCTCAGGCTCAATGCCCGATTCTATGTTCGGAGGACGGGGAGTGTCCTCCCGAAGATGGGTGTCCATCTCTCCGAGCTCACAAATCCGAACATAGTTTGTTCTCAATGTAGGAGAAGAGTTATTTTCAGCTTGTTCCTCCACAACCGTCACCTGATGGGTGATCGGTGGAGATTGGTTTCTCCCTGATCGGGTTTAAGCCCAATCCAATCATAGTCAGTTGCGACCCCCAGGGCGGCGATGCAATCTAGCAGTTCGTTCAAGGCTAACACATGTGCCGGATCCATCTTGTCGGAGTATTTGGGGCCGACGCGGAGATGATTTTCGGTGACAAGCTGGGCCGCCTTTGGCTTAACGGCCGAACGGGCGCCCATGGTGAAGCTGCCAAGCCGGAGGGTTTGCCCAGAAGCTAGGGCTCCTCCGGAAGTGATATTGTCCTTGATGACAAGGCGAGCCATCAGCCCTTCTGTCGACGACACAGAGGAACTCTCAATGAAAGCACCAATGTCAGTGTCAAAACCGGCAGATCTCGGGTAGGGGGTCCCAAACTGTGCGTCTGAGGATCGAGGGTAACAGGAGACGGGGGACACGATGTTTACCCAGGTTGAGCCCTCTTAATGGAGGTAATACCCTACTTCCTACTTGATTGACTTTGATGAGTATAGGGGTTACAAAAATTGATCTACCTCGAGATCCTAATGGCTAAACCCTAGATGTCTAGCCTGTATATGATTATGATCGCCTCTACGAACTAAACCCTCCGGTTTATATAGGCACCGGAGGGTTCTAGGTTTGTATAGAGTCGGTTCACAGAGAAAGGAAACTACACATCTGGATGCCAAGCTTGTCATCCACACAAAGGAGAGTCCCATCCGAACACGGGAGAAGGCCTTCTGTCTTGTATCTTCACGGCCCATCAGTCTGGCCCATGTCACATAGGCCGGTTCCCCGAGGACCCCATAATCTAGGACTCCCTCAACCTGCACCACCGTTCTTGGTCGCAAGATATTCAGGGCGCTCTCGGTCCCGCCACCATGGTGCAATACGTCCAACTCTGGCGGACCGTACACCACATTGGGCTCTCAAACTCCTCGGACATCATACGCTAGCGATGGACCACGACGGGCTGCTACTCCGCTAGCTCATGCTACCACACGCTATTCCTCGGTGCTTGCGAGGACCCACGCTGGAAGCTCACCTGGAAATCTCGATGCAAGACCGGTGCTCGACAGTTGACCGCCTCACTCGACATGGTTTGCCCCATGAGCCTGCATGCGCTCTCTGCGACCAGGAAGAGGATACAATGCAACATCTACTCGTAGGTCGCTCCTTCTCCACACAAGTATGGCATGATATTCTGGCCTGGGCGCGATCCACCGCTGATCTTCCGAGCAATGAGATGGACTTTCACACTTGGTGGGCTACATCTTGTGCTCATGCGCCCGCCGCCGCGCGCAAGGGGCTGGCCTCCCTCATCATCCTCACCGCCTGGTGGCTTTGGAAGCACCAAAACGGTTGCGTCTTCGATGGAGACCGGCCATCGATCTCACACATCAGCTCTAACATCAAGGACGAAGCCCGCTATGGGCTAGGGCCGACGCCGGCGCTCAACAACATAATCTCGAAGAGTTAGACTATGTTCTATCGGGGATGAGCAACCCCCTTCTGTTGCTCGGCGATCATTTCCATGCCTGCTTGTGTACATGGCTTAGTGCATTGTTGTAACCTCATGCTGTAAATCACTCCTTCTACCAATGAAAAGATATGCACCCTCTGCGTATTCTCCAAAGAAAAAAGCAAACACTTCAGAAATGCTGTTTGGAGGCCGAGATCCATGCAGCTCGTAATCTCCATCTCCAGTCATCATACTGCTCAGCTGCAGTCTCACATTAATTACATGTATTTCAGCTGATAGGTATTCACACCACACCGTATTCTCCATTTACTTCCCGCAAAAAAAAAAGTATTCTCCATTTACGTACAGTGTCATCCCACATCTTGTGGACGCCGCGCTGCAGACGTTCCATCGTTTCGCAGTGCGAGCAGTTCACGAACATGGGCGTGCGTCCGCTCTCATGTTCCCATTCCAAACCACTAAGCCGTTGCACCACAGTCCTCTGATTCCGAACGTTGAGGTTCGCCATCAGACGGTCAGACCATTTGGAAACCATCTATCTATACTGTTCAAGAACAGCACCAACGGCTAAGCACCTACCCACACGCACAACCCTCATCTGAATACCACGCAACCTCACTTCAAAACACTACTACTAAACCACATGAACTGGTTTAAATTAGGGAACAGGAAACCGCCTCGGCGTCCAACAAGATCCTTGTGATTTCGACACGAGCACACCCTCTTCATATCCATCTTCAGTTGCCATCTCACCGGCCATATTTGCAGGGCCTAGCTCGCATGAATCGCCCACCACTTTGCCCTGGTTAGGCCTCTGGGTGACAAATGTTTCCTCGGTCTGCTCGTCTGCTTCGTCCTCTAGAGCGTACCCACCCCGGCGCACTGTCTCGGAAGAAATCAAACCATCTTGGACACGCACGGGGGTTACACTCGTCTCATCATCAATCGGCCGCGCGCCGGCAACTCCATCTCTTAAGGCAAACCCACTGTCCAAACGAGGGAAGAACCTGCCCAAACAAACAAGAAACAACCAGCCAGATCTGATTTTAGATGAACAAATATGAAAAACGCCAAACCAAATCACTGCCATCCAAACTCTGAACATCTAGGCAAGCGAAAAGAGCATGCAAAAAGTCAGATCCGATGAAACATTACCCTGCGGACGATTCCTCGAAGAACTCCGTGCCATCCATGTCGAGTAGTACCGCTGATCTGGTATGCGTTCTATAGGGTTCGACGGGCCAAATGGTTATCACTATATCACTAATGGGCCCACGAGATTCATTTACTATCAATCGACTACCCGCCAGGCCGCAGGATGGGCCAAATTCAAAGCCGCCCACGAAGAACATCATGTTCACAGGAAGCACCAGCCAAAACGTAGGCCCAC
Organism: Triticum aestivum; assembly: GCF_018294505.1. NCBI lineage: Eukaryota > Viridiplantae > Streptophyta > Magnoliopsida > Poales > Poaceae > Triticum > Triticum aestivum. Next base: position 488,229,784 of record NC_057813.1, read on the forward strand.
GTACAAATCGTGAGCACCAGAGGACGACACCGGTCTGACAATGTTTGCCAGATTTGCAACTCTGCAGATGATACGTGGCGACATGCCCTCATTGATTGTAATATGGCTAAATGTGTGTGGGGTCTGATGGACGAGGACCTTGTTGAACATCTAATTGCAACCAACATCCCAGATGCACGGCTTTGGCTCATGGAGATGATGGAGTCTATGTGAGAGGAAGATTTCATTTTGATGCTGGTTACTCTCTGGTCGATTTGGTGAATTTTTGTTAAAAGAGATCACCTGTAGAACGAAATTGTCAAAAAAGACCCCCTTCAAGACGAAGTGACAAAAAAGACCCCTCAGCCGTGGCGGCAGGCCCAGCAGGCGACACGTAGCACCTGCCGCCACGGCGTGAGGCGGCCGGCCCTGCCGCCACCAGGCCAGGCGGCATGCTGGGCAGAACGGTGATTCTCGCGCTCGCGACGGAACGGCAGCGACTGTCGGGCCCGGCCGCCTGGTGGCATGGCGGCAGGACTGTGCCGGCTGGGCCCGGCTGCCTCGCCGGCTGGCGGCAGCCCTGTTCGCTCGCGCTGCGCTGCCTTTCGCCGTTTCGTACGCGTTGATTACTCCAGTATTCCACACAGTCTGTCGTTTAATTCTTTTGATGTTTGTTCGTTGTGCCGACACTCCAGTACTCAGTTTCTTTTTATACCCTTCTCTGCACCATGCGCAGACGCTCGGTCACGAGCTCGAATCTCTGGTTGTCTTAGTGCTTGTCTACTCTCTAACAACGGACATACATCAAAATAATTAAAAGAACGGACTACGGATATTGGAGTAATCAGCGTGTACGAAACGAGGAAAGGCAGCGCAGCGCGAGGAAACAGGGCTGCCGCCAGCCCGCGAGGCGGCAGGGCCCACTGCCGCTGCCGTTCCGTCGCGAGTGCGAGAATCCTGTTCTGCGCAGCATGCCGCCTGGCCCCGTGGCGGCAGGTCCTGCCGCCTCGCGCCGTGGCGGCAGCTGCCACGTGTTGCCTGTCGGGCCTGCCGCCACGGTCAAGGGGGTCTTTTTTGTCACTTCGTCTCAGAGGGAGTCTTTTTTGACAATTTCGTTCGACGGGTGGTCTCTTTTAACAAAAAATCCGATTTGGTGGGTTAGAAGAAAGGCCATTCATGAGCAAGAGTTTCAGTCTCCTTTATCCACGTTCAGTTTCATCCAGAAATATATGGCGGAACTCACCCTTCTTCCTCGTTGTTTTACCAGTTCTGCAGGACAGCCAACTCCGACAGTATGTCGGGAGAGATCCTGGAAGCCCCCTGTGAACGGACACTACAAGCTAATGGTTGATGCTGCAATCTCTAGACACAACGACAGGGGTGCTGTCGTTGTTGTTTGTCGAGATGAACAGGGTCTCTACCAGGGTGCTTCTGTGGTTGTGTTCGAAAATTTGGTACAAGCAGAAACTTTGGAGGCATTGGCGTTTAGTGAGGCTTTTGCACTTGCGTCAGATCTTTACATTAGCAAGATTCAAGTGGTGACTGACTGTCTTTCCACGATCAACCACTTGAAGGGCAAATACCTGGGGCAGAACTCAGCGATCATGACTGATATCAAGAAGCAGATGCAAGATTTCTCCTCAGTTCACATCAGCCATGAGAGAAGGGACAAAAACTGGGAGTCCTATGGACTTGCCAAAGCTGCAGTTACGTTAGAAGAGGGGCGCCATGTGTGGCTGCTTAACACCCCTGATATTTTGTGTATGCAACAATATGTTCAGTCTGAATGAAGTTCTTTGCACCCCTCAAAAAAAAAAAAAAAAAAAAAAGAGGACGACACCGGTGTATTTTCTCGAAAATAGCGATAGTATATATAGCTCAAAAGTCAAACGTCACAGATCTCGATCTTAAAAGGCTCGACGCAGATTTCTGCCTCCAGGCAGCTCGGCCTCCAAAACGCCTCTCCAAACACGTTCACTATACCATGCAAAAAAGAAAAAAACACGTTCACTATAAAAAAAACGTGTGTGCTTTGGCCACCTTTGATCAAAGTTGAAGGAGGGGCTTACCGCAGATTTCGTGCCAAAACACCCCAGCATCTCCGTTGCTTTTCCGCCACCGCACTCTCTTGCGCGCTCCAAAATTAGATCGTCTTCGTTTGCAAGAAACCCCCAAAGCTTGGGACTAGAAAAAAGAAGAAAACATCTTTTTCATGCCGACGAGGAGCAAAATCTGCTTGACGATGGATCGACCCAGGAGTTGCGCCTCGACGGATTAGACAAAGCAAGTAAAAGATCCAAGATTCCATGGTGACGGAGCCACAAAAAGATTTTTCATACAAATGTAGGAATGGATTTGGTTGATTGGTTCTCCTTACTTTATTTCTCACACGCCATGGATTTGATCTCTGGGTGGATCGGCAGCGGCGGCGGCGTCCATGTCCCGTAAGAACGGCTGCGGTGGTGGCGAGAAGTCATCGCGAGAGAGCGGCGACGATCTGGTCTCCCCGAGAAGCGTCCTCGAGGGATGCACGACGTCGAGTGACGTTGACGCCGCCGCAATGACAGACGAGACCAGCTGCACGACGGGGTCGTCGTCGACGAAGACGGGCGTTGTGGCCGCGTACTCGGAGCCATCCACGCCCGCGCCGCCGCGAAACGACGGGCCTCCGGCCGCGTGGAAGGGCGTCATGGAGGCGTGGAGGTCAAGGACCAAACGCCGCCTCTCCGGCGGCATCCCGTCAACCATGTCGTCGAAGCTCCGGAGCTTGAGCATCCGCGGCAGCAGCAAGTGGCAGTGGCCGTCGGCGGGGCAGGTGAACGTGGAACAGCATGACCTGTGCGCGCTGAGGCTATCCTTCCGGACCTTCTCACTGTCGGAGCTGAGGAAGGCCACCCGCAACTTCAGCAAGGAGAACGTGGTGGGCAGGGGTGGGTACGCCAAGGTCTATCGCGGCCTCCTGCCTGACGGGCAGCTGGTGGCCGTGAAGAAGCTGTCGGCGACGGAGAATGGCCGCATGGAGAGCTTCCTGTCGGAGCTGGGGCACGCGGTGAATGTGCGCCACCCGAACGTGGCGAGGCTGGTTGGCGTGGGCCTGGAGGGCGGCGAGCACCTGGTGTTCCCCTTCTCGCGCCTGGGATGCCTCTCCCGCAGGCTCCACGGAGGGTCCGGCGAGGAGGGGACCATGCCGTGGGAGGCGAGGTACAAGGTGGCCCTGGGCGCGGCCAGCGGGCTGGAGTACCTCCACGAGCGGTGCGCCAGGAGGATCGTGCACCGCGACATCAAGCCCGCCAACATCCTGCTCAAAGACGACTACGAACCACAGGTAACCAAAATTGGATCGGTTCTGCTATTTCTCGGGCACCTGGAAATTTCTCTAGCGTGAGTCACATTCTTCCTTCAGGCATCGAAACCTCGTCAGAGAAGAGAGCCCCACTATCTGAATTCATTACCTATTGTCTATCCTAGGGTAGGAGAGGGGGGGTGTAGGGGATCGCCGGAAGACTTCCTTTTTTTTCTCATCTATTGTTCCTCATCATATGGTGGTATAAAGTATCTTGCACAAAAATAAGAGTTGAGCTTAGAAGATGCAAACACAAGGGGCTTGATGATGTTTTCCCGTGGTTCGATAGTTGGCGCCATCCTACTTCACATTTTGCTACCTACTTCACATTTTTTTTATTGCGTGGATATCCTACTCCACGTTGATGGAGACTTTGAACCAAATGGTTCTAAGATTGCAAGGAGCTCAATGAACCTATTCCGCCATGGTTTGCGCCAAGAAGCTTCACTAAGGGGTAGATCTTCACGAAATAAACGATCTCCTTGTCCTCACAAACTTCCGAGTCCTTCACAAAGTAGTGGATGAAGGCTTTTAAGTGATTCCTACCCATCTGGTGCGGAGGGGCTTAGAGAGATGGTCGGGGTGGGTAGGACGGGGCCATCGTGAGGAGGAAGACGATGAACAGTTTCTGGATCTATTCTGGGCGGTTGGATGATGATCTGGCGGTTTATATTAGAAGTGACTGATGCACTAGTTTTTTTTCAGTTAACTGACAAATAGAGGCTCCCAAATTGGAAGCAGTGCGTGATATGGAGTATGTGATCTTGTGTGTGTTAATTTGGTTGTTGTTCCCGTTCGTGCTTCAGATATGTGACTTTGGGCTAGCAAAGTGGCTGCCGGCCAAGCTGACGCACTACCAAGTGACTACCTTCGAAGGCACATTTGGGTCCGTCGGTCTGTTTATCTGTCTCATTACAAGCACGCCAATTTTAATCATCGTCGATGAATTGACCGGTATGGGATCGAGTTTAAGTAACACGAATGAATGAAATCATGTGTACAGGTACGTGCCGCCCGAGTACACGACGCACGGGATCTTCAACGAGAAGACGGACGTGTTCGCCTTCGGCGTCGTGCTGCTCGAGCTCCTCACCGGCCGGCGAGCCATCGACGGCAAAAACCACAGCCTCATTGCTTGGGTCCGCTTGTTTAAGCGTTCAAAGCAACACGGACTTAACATCCAACAGCTTTCATCACCTTTGATGAATCTCATTTTTTGTAGGTACGATGGTTCCTGAGCAGCAAGGACGAGGTCTTGAAGATGGTCGATCCCGCTCTAGGAGGACGATACGACGTGGAACAGCTCCGCCGCGTCATGCACGCAGCCCAACTCTGCATACACACCTCGCCGGCCCAAAGGCCACGGATGAGCCAGGTATCTGTTATTCTAGCACTCCTTTCTTTCTGATTTATAAGCTCCAACGCCGGGGAGCCCCTGTACAGCGCTGCAGGCGCCTGTTGGCGAGTAATGCTAGACGTACAGGTTTCTAGGGGGGTTTACAGGCAGCTTAGCGATGATTGGCGGAGGATTGATTAGAAGAGGGCACAAGCCCCAGCCCGTACAAACCTGTAAATAAAGTCCGTACGTTTAGCATTATTGTCCGTTGGCGGCTTGGCGCTACCGGCGCTCGCCAGAGACGCCTAGTGGGCCGGCCCACCAACTGCATCAATAGGAAAATGCGAAGAAAAGAAAGGGAAAATTTTATTTTTGCCACTCTAGATTACCAATTTTTCTTATGCCACTTTAGATTTTGACATTTCACTTTTGCCACGCTTAGCTTTTGACAATTATCACAGTTGCCATTCCGTTGCAAAAGCAGAATAATTTTATTTCATTTTTGCCACTCTTAGCTTTTGAAATGTATCACAATTGCCACTCTGAAGATTTTGCTTTTGCCACGGAAATGACAATTGTGATAATTGTCAAAAACTAAGAATGGCAAAAGTGAAATGTCCAAATCTAGAGTGGCATAAGGAAAATTGGCAAAATCTAGAGTGGCAAAATCAAAAATTTCCCCCCAAAAAGGACACTAATCAAAATATAGCATCGCTAGGATTTCGAACACAACACCTACACGTTCGCAGTTTAGAACGATAACAACCAGAACATTCCAACTCATCTGTATAATAGACAAAAAACTGTACCTCCCACCATCCCAAAATTCTTGTCTTAGATTTGTCTAGATACGGATGTAGTATTAGATACATCCGCATCTAGACAAATCTAAGACAAGAATTTTAGGACGGAGTGAGTAATAGTTAACGCACCCTTTAGTAAAACCTTAACGTATAACAAACAGAAATTACTTTGAAAAAACATAAATTATAAATCAAGATCATCAATTTTTAGAAAATGTTTCATAAAGTTTTAGAAGTTCACCGAATTTAAAAATATTTCATTTATTTTGGGGGAAAACATTGATTAGGAAAAAAGTCCATCGATTTTGAAAAGAGTTCATCGATTTACAAAAAAGTTCATTGATTATGAAAAGAGTTCGTAAATTATGGAAAAGATTTAATCGGTTTTACAAAAAAGTTCATCAAGTTTAAAAAAAAGTTCACCGATTTACAAAAAAGTTCATCGATTTTACAATGAAGTTCATAGATTCTGAAAAGAGTTCATCGGTTTTGAAAAAAGTTCATCGATCTACAAAAAAGTTCATCGATCATGAAAAGGGTTCATCTATTTTCAAAAAAAGTTCATTGATTTTGAAAAGAGTTCATCAATTATGAAAAGGGTTCATCGGTTTTGAAAAGATTTCATCACTTTACAAAAAATTTCATCGATTTTGAAAAGAGTTCATTCAAGTTAGCTAAAGAAAAAAAAGAATAAAAAACAGAAAAGCATTCCAAGTAAAAATAAAAAAGAAAAAAGAAAAATAAAAAAAACAGAAGAAAACCCTTACGAATAAAAAAAAGAAAGAAGAAAAAGGAAAAAAATGAAAAAGTAATAGAAAAAGGAAAAAGACGGATAAGTAGAAAAGGGCAAGAAGCAGTAGCAGAAGAACTGAACGTAGGCGTTTCGAGTGGTTGTTGCATCGCGTGATTATTCGCGAGGTCGCCAGATCGAATCCAACTAGACGCGCGTTTCTTTCTCCTTTTTACAACAGAGAAAGAAGAGATGGATGGGCTGGCCCAGCTAGCGCGGTTGCAGGCGCCGTCGGTCTCCGACCCCTGGCCTACCCAAAAGAAAGGTGAAACCCGCGTTTTTGTAGCATCCCGCAATGCTTTTGCGCCCAAATCATCCACTCTCTTCTTTCATTCCCCGTCGCTCTCCGCCCAATTCCCGCTCATTTCTCCTACCCTCTCCTTTCTTTCGCCACCGTACATGGAACCGCCGGAGAACCTGTCGGAGATGGAGCTGATAGAGGTGCCGGAGGATCCGAGCATCACTCCCGCCCGGAAGATCAGCTCGGAGACGCGACAAAATCACGTGTCAAAGTGAAGGCCGCAAAGGAGGAGAAGTTCAAGAAGCGGTTGGCCTGGTGGTGGCGATGGGCATGGAGCTCATGGCGGACGAGGCGGTCGGCACGGCCGTGGCGAAAATGTTGACCTTGAATATCGATTCTTTGGATGCCAACGCTAGAATTATCATGCAATCCGTCTGTTACCAGATGTTGGAGCGGCAGAAAGATGAGTTGACGGCGGCGGAAGATGAGAGGCGGATGCGGATACAGAGGCTGCCTACGCGGCGGCGACGACACCTCCATGATCGGGGAACAACTTGCTAGGATTGCTAGTCCGGCAGGGCAAACATGCACGGACTGTTGGACTGATGTTTATTTTGATTCGGGTATGTAAAAACTAAGCATATTTGGCTCTTTTTGGTTGTGATCGAAGAAGGGATCCGATGCAGGTGTGATCCGACGCGTTGTGTGGATCAGCGTACCTTTGAATTTGATTTGCCGGCGAACATATACAGGCTACTATTGGATGCCATCCTTCCGCATCTGTGTCCGTGTACTGATTCCCTGTCCACGGACATATGCGGGAGGCCATTTGTGGGTTGCCTTGAAGATGCCATATGGTCCACATATCTCATTTGACTAATGGACAGTATAACACTTTATATAATATGGTCAATCTTAATATTAAAAATGTGATATGAATTCGGAGGGAGTACATCAAGTAAATTGGGGCCATTTATTTATGTGATTCAGTGACCCAGATGTCATAATACTAGAACAGAATCTGAGTAGTATATTAAGGCCGCGTTCGGCTCCTCTCCACTCCCTCCACTCCGCTCCGGAGCAGACGAGCCTCTAGCTCATTTTTACAGAGCGGCCTAACCTGAACTCCACAACCGCGCGGAGTGTGAGCGGATGGGATGGATTCCGAACACGGCCTAAGACATAAAAGCATCTCTAACGATCCTTATAATTTAGAGAAAACAGTTCCTTATATTTAATTCCTTATAATTCTACTTCTCCAACTACAGCTGGATTTAACAAATTTCTCAAATTTAACTCAAATGAATTGAGCTCACATGGAAATCCCTCTTCCTCTTTTTTTGTTCTTCCTTCTGGCACGCCTAGCCGAACTTGTTCGTCTATGGCAACAACGAGTGAGGTAGCTATGCGGTGTATAGATGCGCACCCATGCCGTCGACGATAAGGACAAGGATGTTGAAGAAGATGACGGCGTGGGCGAGGATGGCAATACCGCTGATGGCCATGTTACCGAGCTCCACCAGTTGGGTCCTCGTCGGGGGTTGTGCACTCACACACTGCAGCAACACACACATGCATACACGCACACATGCACACACGCAGCATCAGACACCTATGCTACGTACCATGCCCGCATCGCTCGAGTCTGGCTCAAAAAAACAGCTGATTCGGTAGTTCCTCGTCAACCTAACCTCAGAGTGCTTTAAACATCATGCAAACCAAGATTCCGGTGCAACCTAACCTACTTTGTTTTCTACCAACACTTGTAATTTTATTCATACTCATAACAATTACAGGTACACTGATTTAGATCTAAAATTCAAAAAAATATAAAATAACTCCTATAACTAAAAATTCCAATGAAATCTCTTCAAAACGCCTTTTTCACAATATTAATCTCTGCTATAAGAAATATTCTAAAGATTTCGGTGCAGCCCAACCTACTAAACTCCTGATCTGTGCACCGCACCGGCTTAGTTGGGTCTCCTGCATGCTACCAAACTTGTCCTGGATGTGTTCCGTTGGAAGACACACACCCATACATGAGCTTGGTTGATAGATGTTCGGCTGCACAAGCATGCACCTACGCAAGGGAAAAGTCACGCATGCGAGACATTGGATTGATTAGGAACTTGTGGAGGTGCTGATGTACACGGCCGTAGAGACGAGGCCGTCACGAGTTGTGAGATTGATGGCAACGGTGTTGGTGTTGGGTGCCCGTCCTTGGGCTCGACGGAGGCGAGGGTGTGCGGCATGTTAGCAAATGGAAGAGGGAAGGCGGCCTGGAGGATTTTTTTTCACAAAGAGAATATATTAATATCATCAAGATACTAATTACACCCGGACTCTGCAACAACGCAATACCCTAATAACACTACGGATGCACAACCAAAAAAAAAAGTTAAAAAAAAGAAGTCCCGCTACAGTGATCTAGCCTTTGAAGCAGCAGTACAAACACCACCAAGATAACTCCTGAGTTCAAATTCTCCAAAAGCGACACCTTTAAAAAAAAACAGTGACAAGCGCCATGGTCGCCCGATCATAAATAGGTTTTCACTCTAAAGAAAGTCCAGGCTCTCAAAACAATACCTTCAAAAAGTCAAATGCCAGACACAACCAATTAAAGCCGGACCTTGAATTTTCACCCTGAAAGGTAAGACCTTGAACTTCTCATGTGTTGTCGCCCCTACTTCCATGTCGCTGCTACGAGTCCCGAAACACCAAGCAAATTCCTCATCACCGCAAAGGCTCATACCAGCATTACTAGTCCTCGGATCACAGCTTTCATGACATTTTCTGCCTCTGACTTCACCATTGAACGAAAAAGACATATCTCACTAGACGTTTAGTGAGACTTGTCTCAAGAATCTGAAACATGCCCTTAGACATACGACCCTCCGGGGTAGGAAGACCCAATTATTTTCCTCGAATAACAAAATAGTAACACTAAAAGTGGTTGGGACTTCTTCTTGTATAGCAATATGACAAGCACCACCAAAGAACATAGAGCATTTATTGTAATTGAGACTTTGACCTGTAGTTGAGCCATATAAATCCAGTGCCGCTTTCACACTTTCTGCCCTGTGCTCTAGAGGCCTCAAACAACAACATACTATCATCAGCGAACAATAGATGGGATACGCATGGCGCCCTCCTACAAATCCTAACTGGGCTAATATCACCAGTATGCACTTTCCTTCTCAAGATTGTTGACAGTCCATCCGCCACAAACAAAAACATGAATAGTGAAAGTGGATCACCTTGCCGAAGCCCTCGTGATGGTGCAAATGAATCGAAGAGAGTTTCATTTAGTTTAAAGGAATACCTCACCGATGTGATATATTGTCTAAGAGAACCCCAACTTTTGCATCACCTGCTCAAAGAAAACCCAATCCATCCTATCAAATGATTTAGAAAGATCAAGCTTATAAGTGTAGAAGCTCTTTGTGGGGTCCATCTCCTGCTTAATATAGTGGAGGCACTCAAAAGCAACTAACACATCCTACTGGGAATAAAAGCACTCTGCTCCACTGAAATTAAGTCATCGAGAAGCGGCCACAGACGGTTCACCAGGCACTTTAAAATACCTTATAAATCGCATTACAGAGACTAATAGGCTTGCAATCAGACAATTTTGTAGGCTTAGCATTTTTGGGAATAACAATGAAATTAGAGTTAACTTCCTCTGGCATAACACCCGTATGAAAGAAGTCTTTGACCATGGCTATCACACTATCTCTTAAAGTACTCTTATTCCGCTGAAAAAACCGAGCAGGTAAACCATCCGGCCCTGGTGCCTTCAAGGGGCTAATTTGAAACATAGCGTCCGATATCTCCTTATCTGTGAAAGGAGCGCAAATCTTGATATTGTCCTGTGTTGTGACCAGGGACTCAAGAAGATAAATCATAGGAGACACATCAAGCAATGTATCTGCAAAAAAAATATCATGAAAATACTCGTTTGCAAGTTTCCCCATGGTAGCAAAATCTAAATGAACTACACCAATGTTATCTGTCAATTCCTGGATCTTATTCTTCCTAGATCTCCAAACAGCCTAGCTCTCCAAAAACCCTTTGATTAATTTAATACCACACGTCATATTGTGTAGTGCCATGTACCCCCAAAAAACCCAAAAATTAACCATTACCAACAAATACTTTTTCCCCTCAAAAAAGTGTTGATTGGTATATTGATAATATACAACATGTATTATGTTGGTCAAATTATCAATCTACAACACACACAACCCCTACATTGTTTTTCGCATGGTGACTCGGGTGGTGACCAGATCTGCCTGGCCTCGTGCACCCCTTCCCCCCTTCCGCCTCAATGTCGCCTGTGGTCACCTCTGGTAAAGCCTGGCCTAGAGATGACGCGGATTCACCCTTCGCTGCTGCTAGGCTCCTCACATGGCCTGTTCATGGTGGATTTTTGCCGGTGTGTGGTCGGCTAGCAGTGACGGTTGCATCAGGGTTGTAGCCCTGGGCCTCGCGAAGGTGACCTTTCTCTACATGGTGAGGTCGACCAGGGAGTGGTGCGGCTGTGCTGGTTGGGAGTCACCGATTTCGGGATCTCGTGCTCACTTCTTGCGTGGATCAATGGGCACATGGTGGACGGGGTTAACCTCTCTAGCAGGAAATGGTAGTGTTGTGTGACACAGAGTAGTGGGCAGCTTGGTCCTAATGTCTAAGCCAGTGCATGCATTCACTCAGGTTTGGGCAACCGGGGCTTTCTCAGAGGAGGGGGTCTGTGTTAGTGGAGGGAGTGGGGGCGCTCTTAGTGCGGAGGTGGTGGTCATCAAGGGAGGGCGCCATGCGAGGCGGGACCATATGTGGTGGTTCTCATCGGCCGGCGTTGTTCTGGCTAGTTTGGGCGTGCAATAATTGTGGGCTCGCTTTGGCGGCTCATGGCTGCGAAGGTGGCTAGTGCGGTGGCTTGGTGATTAGGTGGTGGCCGCAGGATAGACCCAGACAGATCTGGCGGGGATCATTAGACCGATGCATGGTGTGTAGGGGTTGGGAGGTTGTCCAAGATGTAAGTCTTGTCTCTGACCATGGCTAGAGCCAGCGATGATGGCATTCTCAAGCGATGCTCCCTTTTTCTTGGGATCGTCGAGGCGATACGTACTCTCCGTCCCAACTTTCCCGTCTTCTAGAGTAACCTTAGATCCATTGAATTGGACGATGGAGGCGCTTTGGCAACATATCCTCTCTTGGGGGCTTTGTCTTTGGAGTTGGGCATTGCCAAGCGGGGCCGATGGAAGACAGTGGTGATGGCATTGGGTCTTATGTGGCCACGATCATAGTGGTGAGCGATGGCGGAAGCATGTCAATGGTTGCGGTAGTCAGCTCTTCTTCGATGTGTTCGTGGGATTGTCTCAGTTTGTTTGTTGTTGTGAAGTTGTAGCTACGACAATGAGGTCTCGGTGGCGATGATACCGTGCAAAAGGTGGTTTGTTTAGTGATCATTCACGACACCAGCCTTGCATAGTTCTCCTTCATGGCTCTACTTTAGAATAGGAGTTGCGATGTCCTCGATGCGGTTGCTGGGCCTTGACATGATCTTCATGTGGCTCCACACAAACCTCTTGGGAGTGTGTTAGGTCGATGGTCTTGAGTGACAAAGTCGGAGTTCCTGCTTAGGGAGAAGGGACAGTGATGACGTATGTGTACGGAGAGGTGATGGTGATGATGTCAATGTGCTATCACGACGAGCTCTCTTTGTAGAGGTGTGTTTGTGGTATCTTTTGTGTGCTGCTTAGCAGATTGTGAATTTTTTTGATTGGTTTTTCAGTTGATTAACTGAGCAATTCCTTCTACTTAATTAATAAATGAAGCAAATCTTTTACCTCCATAAAGAATCAGGTGATAAATGTGCGTAGTAGGCCTTACGAACGAAAATAAATGATGTCATTTATTATGTAGGCATAGTCGTGTATTAATTTCTATTTGAAGCTATTAGTTGCGTAAGGAAAATTTTCACAAAAGTTTTGTAAGGCTACCCAAGTCTTGAAGCTTCGAAAATTAACGTACAGGTTGGAAGAATCCTTCGAGGAGACTACGAACAACAACAAATCATGGGGCATGAGAGCGCAAACACGACAGAGCTACATGAAATAGATGGCTATGAAGCACCCACGCCAAGAACATACCTCCACGATCTCAGTCGGCACAAGGCGCTAGCATTTGACTTCTAGGTGGTGCACAAGGAGAAGATTAAATCTTTTATCAGTCTAGAATCTGCATTTATTTTGTGCACATGTTTATGAAATCGTGTACATCATTGTGTACTGTGCACGCCTAAACGACTACTAAATTAATGCAAACATGATGTATACATAGGCCTCGTTTAAGACATGGGGACATATTTAGGAGCTAAAATATTAGGGTTTTCTTTATTAAAGCATGAACCTCCTTTATTGACAAAGGGTGCTTTTTATTGACTCATATTGTAGCATGGAGGGATAATCATATTTAACACACACCTGACCTCTGCATAGTTAGGATGCACACAACCAATACACACACAAAAAATCACGTCGGCAAATAGCAAAGGCAAATTAGACCGAAACTATGCCTAGGCGCAAAAAGAAATGAGGAAAAAAAATCCCAAAACAATCAAAACAGCTATCAATGATGTACCTCGGTGACCATCTATACCAACCATCTTTTAACATCACATATACTACAAGAATAGTTCTCCAAAGACGACGCCTCCAAAGAGGGAATGATACATGCGTGCCGCCGTCGTCGGATCCAACCATCGAAGATTAGATCATGGGTTTTCACCCAGAAGATCACGGTGGAGAAAACTCCAGGCAATGCCTTCATCAAGGTGACGATGCAAAATACGCCCCCATTGCCAAGTATAACCAGCAAGGGCCAAACTTAGGGTTTTCACCCCTGAGCTCAAGACTGGGTACTCAATAAGCACCACCGAACCGAAGTCATTATATGAAGCAATCAAAACAACGATCATTAAAGGATGAACCTTCTGGCCTATGCATATTAATGAATGTACATAGCTAGGCCAGATGGGCCCGAATTTTCTGGTAGGATACTTTTATGTTGAAGGTAATATTTAGACCCAATTAACATTCACATGGGGCATGAGTTTCACCGCGAAATCACTAATTATGGAGTACTCATTGCAAAGATCACTCTCACCTTCCCAGGTTGTAAAAAGTGGCGCGTTGCGCCACTTGTCGCAACCTGTAAGTTTTCCCTTTTTTCGTAGATCCACTTATTCAGAACGTTTTTATCTCTTCAACCTTGCGTCCAAATCTCGAACCGTTTTCACCATTGGATTCCTCGCATTGAGATCTTCAAAACTAGATCCGATGTTAACAGGTTTTACGAACTTTTTTTTACGAAAAAACCGGCCGAAACAAACCGGACGAGAAAATCAAAACGGGAGCACGGGTTTTTTCCTTTCTGAAAGAGGCACGCCCGTGCTTCTTGCGAAATCACAACCGTGCCTCTAGCTCAAGCAAAACCATGTCTCTCGCGGAAGGAAAAAAATAGGAAACACTTGTTTTCGTTTCCGAGAGGTACGGCCGTGATTCTCGCGAAAGCAAAACAGTAACTCTCGCGGAAGCAAAACCGTTACTCTCGCGAAAGAAAAAAGAACATGCTTTTTCGCGCTAATTTTTTTCAAATCTTTTTTATCCAAAAGCTAAGGAAGACCGATGAAAAACCGAAATGTAAAAAAATCGTTTAAAACCCCGAAAACGCATAATGAAAAATAAAAAAAATCGGAGGGAGCGTCCAGAGCGTGACACGTGACGGGCGACTGAGAGCGCGTCAAGTGGCGCTGATCGTTGTGTGGCTCCCGAAGGAGCGCTCATCAACTAGTCGCTCTCATTTCACCGGCCTTGTGATATGCCGTTTTGTTCGTGGGTGCTATCAAACATTTAACTCTCCTCCCTCCATCAAATTTTTTCGAAAAATGCCAAAGATACCAAGCTAGAGAAATGTGCCTCTCCCTTTCCGAAAGAATCTTAACAAAGATCAATGGCCGACCAATAATATACAAGAAAAAATAGATCTCAAATAGAAGAGCAGCGCGACAAGGGGTGTGTTTCCTTCTACCCCTTCTGTCCCAATTAAAGTTGAAACATTTTTTTTAAGACGGAGGGAGTAGTCTTTATGATGGGCAGTTCCTCCATGTACAATGGATAAATATCTCGTTGATATGTACATCCACCCTTGATCCTTTTTTTTTGAAAGATCCAGCAAAGTTGCTGGCTTTTTCGTATTGATCATAGCAGGGAGCACTGGATAAACGAAATACATGGGGTTGATCCTTGGATCAAAAGAGAGAACAAGAGAGCAACGATAACCACAAGACTAACACTAGTGAAAAAGAGGGAGTGGGAGAGGGCAAGACTAACACCACCCTCGATCCTAGTACTGCCAGTCAGTGCGTTCTACAGTCACCTCGGTTTTTCTTTTGGGCGAGGAGCAGTGACGACCTCGATCGATCGGCTTACAAACATGTAAAGTGTCCGAAAACGTACGTATAACCTGCATGCTTGGGACCATGAAAGCTAGCGTTGTCCATAAGCAAGTATCTCGCCGATCAGCATCAGCAGACGCCGCCATGAATGCATCGCTCTGGTTCTGGTTGCGTTTGGTTCGCCATGGACTGATCATGGAGCTACCTCACGTACGTACGTACAGTCCTGGCTACGACAGCCACATTCAATTGCATCGGCCAAAAATGAGGTTGGGGCATGGATTTCAGTTTTACTCCAGTACATACCAGGCCTGACCGGCCATGAATAAAAATCACGGGCGCGGCAGCCGCAGACAAGGTAAGCGCATCACCATGGCGCATGTATGTGAAACCTCGTTTACTCCCACACCAACATCACAGGGGTGTTCTCCCCGCCAAAGAAAAATACAGTAAAATAAAATCCAGGGGTGTTCAGAGCTAGGCGTGCACAATATACAAACAAAAAAGAATTCCTTATTTAACACTGTCTTAAATTTTCTTTCCCTATTTGACACTGTCAGTGTTACGTGTGTGTGTGCGCTATTGATACATGAACCAATTAAGCAGCCTGATTCTTTGAGCTAGCTTTGTAAGTAAGCAACGTGACGCCGGGCAGCGTAGTGGTCGACAACTAAACAAACCTGCCAACATAATGACACATATGACATATTTGGCTTGAGAAAGGAAACAACCGAGCCCCTCCTGCGCCTAGCCCCTCCTTGCGCCGTTGGCCACTCCTGCCGCGGCGGCCACAAACCCCGCCAGCCGCCACTCCGGCGCCGGTAGCCACCATCTCAGGCTCTGTACGTTCCATCCCCCTTCAAGATGGCCCTCTCCGATCTCAAGTTTGAGCAAGGTTTGGCCTTTGAAGCTTTCATCTGGAAACAATATAGTGTGCCTATCAACCATTTCGAAGGCGGCAAGCTCAAGGAATTCTTCCTAGTGGCCGAGGTGACTCGCTCCGAACTTTGTATCAATGTGGGTTCGGTCAGTCTCATGCTTCAATCTTGCTTTGGGGGACATGCTTCACGTTTCAAAGTTTCTTGCCTTCAGAATTGGTCTTTCAAGTTCAGTGTTTCCTCAAAGAATGTGGGTTTTGCTATTATCAAAGGGGGAAATTGTGCCAATGATTTTTCAATCTTGGTTTCTTTCTCTGGGGAAATGGTGGACCTGATTTCCACAATGAGTTTCGGCTTTATCAGCAAGAACTTGATCAGGAATGGACCGTGGTAGATCGATCCAGTGATCATAGATCCTATGTCGCGGCTGTTCAAACTCCCAGAATCTTTCAAGATCATACCTCCCCTACCAGATCCCCAGCCAGGTCTCCAGTCAGATCCAGTGCACCTCGTCCCTTGTCAGTTTCGGAGCGTCTAGCTCAATCAACGGCAACCTTAAACCATGTTTTAACTTCGCCCAATAATGTGGCAATCGGGAGGGCGGGATCTGCGGGTTTTCAAAACTCTGGGCCTGTCCAGCCCACTAGGGAGCCCAGCAGCCTCTTCTGTGTTCGCTGTCTTGGTGTGGGCCATCTTAGGCCTAGTCGCAAAAATAGAATCCGGTGCAGAGGATGTCGTCGGCTGGGCCATATCAAGGCTAACTGCAGGTTTGGTGGCGCGATCTCCGAGCCAACGCCTCGCATTCAACCTCCTCTTCTGCTGCAGCAGCCACTTTTGGCTAGTGACTATGACAACCGTCAATCGCCACATTTAGACCCCATCTGTCTGAGAGAGCGCCACCCCTTCTGTTCAGTCAAATCAAGCCATTACCACTGTTGTCGACTCGCATTCCCACCAAACTCCTCCGCCTCTACAGCAACCAGCTCCTTCGACGAGGGTTTCTGTTGGCGCTGCTCTTGTCCGGCCGCCGGCAATGGCAACGTTTCCCTTCAACCCTGCTCCTTGCCTCCCGGATGGCTTCCATGCAATTGAAGTGGAAGGTCGACCCGCACGCCAGCGAGTGCTCCATGGCAATCTCGTTCCAGCCAAGAAAGACATTGCCATTGCAACAATCATCCCCATGCCCCAAGGAGAAGTAAGTTTTATCAATGTCCGTGAGATCCTCCTAGAGTTTCTGCAGTCTAAGCGCATTGGAGTAACTGATGTGACGAAGTGTCCTTTCGGGCAAGCTTTTGTGCGGGTTCGCAGTGCGGCGGACAGAGATTTCTTAGTTAACAGAGGGCCACATGCATATGACGACATCCACATCGTCTTTCAAAGGGACAATGAGGGTCTGAATTGGAAAAACTTTAATCTGAATCGAGATGTTTGGCTTATGGTGTTTGGTTTCCCTGGTGATTTGAGGAGTTTTCATGAGTTGTCCAATGCAATTACGAGTTTTGGGCAACTTATGGTCTGGGACAGATATAAATCCAGTGATGTTGTAGTTGCCCTGAAAGTTAAGGTTGATGCTCTAAAGGATGTCCTGGCCAGTCTGGTGCCAAGAACTTCAATGGTCAGTCATGGACCTTCCCTATTGTGATTGTTGATGACACCCCCATTGGAGAGCCACCTACTGATGAAGACCCGGTTCTTGCGGATGGTAACCCTCACCCAAGGCCACAAGAGCAATTCCATCATCCTAACAAGAACGATCTTATGGTTGGGCATGTTGCTTTTCATCTGCTGCAGCCTGAGCACCAACATCTGCCAGTTATTGAAGAAGATCCGGCCCAAGAAGAGGATGATGAGGGCTGGGGCCATTGGGCAATGCCACAACAACAACAGCTTGTCGATGTGGAAATTCAAGCTGGGGAGTTCCTGGAACTTAATGACCTGATGGGTCCCATGGAGATGAATCCAGAGCAGCCAGTGGATGACAACAGTGGTCTCACCCTATCCTTGGGTTTGCCTAGTGCTAACGTTAGCTCTGCTGAATCTGCTAATGAAGTGCCAATTCTGCAAGACCTGGATGAGCTTCTGGCACCTCTTGTTCTGCCTGAAGCCCAACCTATTGTGCATGCTGACTTTGATCTCAATCAACCCATTGAACAGCTGCCACTGGAAGATTTCATAATTCCTGAAGCACCCTTACTTCTTGTTGTTGAGAATGTTAATTTGGCTATTGAATCTCCTCCACAGCCTCAAATGGAAATACCAGTGCAAGAGCCAATACTGCAACAAGCCATTGAAGCTCGCTCTGCAACTTTTGTTGCTGCTGCCCCTATTATTGCTGCAGAAGAGACTATTGCCACTTCTGCTGTTCCACTCATTGCAGCAGAAGAGCCAGATGTTGCAACTACAGATTTGCCTGCAGAAGGGTCGGCTGTTGCTGCATTGGAGACTGTTGTTGCAAATGCTCCTGCCCAACTGGCAGACAAGGAGTCAAGTACTTCCACTCCAAATCCTCTAGCCAATGCAGAAGGCCCAACTTCAGCCACTCAGAGAGTCTCACCTCCATTAGATAACCAGGATGCAGAAAACCTTAGCTCATCTGCAGGTAACAGTATGGATGCACCTCCTGGCTTCCCTTTTCCTATCTTGAATGCAAGCTTTTCTGGCAAAGATATTCAGTGGATCTTCAAGCCAAGATGAGGAGTTTCTCTCCAAGGAAGGACCTAGAGCTTTGGAGCACTCATTTTGCACATATGGCCCCAATAGATAAAGTTACTCATGTACCTGTTGAATGGTGCAAATTCATCACGTTTTCTCTATTGGCTGTTGACATTTTTAATTGGGCCAAATCTTTTCTTGCTTCCCAATTATGGACTTATATCGTTGAAGGCTCTGCAAGTAATAAAACATGTCTTTTGTTACCTGAAAAGTGTCAAAATGAACATATTCTTTATTGTAAAAATTCAGTTATGGATCAAGAAGCTTCTTCTAATGATAGTTTGACACCTCAGGCACTGCACAAAGACAGCACTCCCCCTGTACCAGCTGCCAGCACCTCAATTGCACATGCTCAAAGGACGAGGAAAGATAAAGCTCCCATGGTTGAAACTGAGGTAAGAAGGAGCTATAGATTGCAAGCTTTGAACAATGGATTCAGAAGAAAATCATATTTATACAAAAATTGTTTCCCTTGTTCATCTGACTCTCCTGCTATTACTACAAAGATTGTTAAGAATCTCACTGTTTCCTTTTGCAAGGCTGCTACAAAAGACTGCTCTAAGGAGATGCTGCACCATCCCAAGAAGAAGAAGGAGACCAAGGTTGTGCTACGTCTTGAGCTTGCGTTGGTTTTCCTTGAAGAGGAAAGGGTGATGCAGCAATAGTAGCGTAAGTATTTCCCTCAGTTTTTGAGAACCAAGGTATCAATCCAGTAGGAGGCTCCTCAAAAGTCCCATGCACCTACACAAACAAACAAAGAACTCACAACCAACGCAATAAAGGGGTTGTCAATCCCTTCACGGCCACTTGCAAAAGTGAGATCTGATAGAGATAATATGATAATATAAATATATTTTTGGTGTTTTATAATATAGATGCAAAAAGTAAAGAGGCAAATAAAAGTAGATTGAAAACTTATATGATAAAAGATAGACCCGGGGGCCATAGGTTTCACTAGAGGCTTCTCTCAAGATAGCATAAGTATTACGGTGGGTGAACAAATTACTGTCGAGCAATTGATAGAAAAGCGAATAATTATGAGATTATCTAGGCATGATCATGTATATAGGCATCACGTCCGCAACAAGTAGACCGACTCCTGCCTGCATCTACTACTATTACTCCACACATCGACCCACTCCTGCCTCCATCTGGAGTATTAAGTTCATAAAGAACAGAGTAACGCATTAAGCAAGATGACATGATGTAGAGGGATAAACTCATGCAATATGATATAAACCCCATCTTTTTATCCTCGATGGCAACAATACAATACATGCCTTGCAACCCTTTCTGTCACTGGGTAAGGACACCGCAAGATTGAACCCAAAGCTCAGCACTTCTCCCATGGCAAGAAAGATCAATCTAGTAGGACAAACCAAACTGATAATTTGAAGAGACTTGCAAAGATAACTCAATCATACATAAAAGAATTCAGAGGAGATTCAAATATTTCTCATAGATAAACTTGATCATAAACCCACAATTCATCGGATCTCGACAAACACACCGCAAAAAGAGATTACATCGGATAGATCTCCACAAGAGAGGGGGAGAACATTGTATTGAGATCCAAAAAGAGAGAAGAAGCCATCTAGCTAATAACTATGGACCCGAAGGTCTGTGGTAAACTACTCACAACTCATCGGAGGGGCTATGGTGTTGATGTAGAAGCCCTTCGTGGTCGATTCCCCCTCCGACGGAGCGCCGACGAAGGCTCCAAGATGGGATCTCGCGGATACAGAAGGTTACGGTGGTGGAAATTGTGTTTCGTTGGCTCCCTGGGTGTTTTCGGGGTACGTAGGCTTATATAGGAGGAAGAAGTATGTCGGTGGCCGCCCGAGGGGCCCACAAGATAGGGGGCGCACCCTGTAGGGCTGGGTGCGCCCTTCCCTCTCGTGGCCGCCTCGGCTGCTTCTTGACTTGCACTCCAAGTCCTCCGGATCACGTTCGTTCCAAAAATCACGCTCACAAAGGTTTCATTCCATTTGGACTCCGTTTGATATACCTTTTCTTTGAAATACTGAAATAGGCAAAAAACAGCAATACGGGTTGGGCCTCCGGTTAGTAGGTTAGTCCCAAAAATGATATAAAGTGTAAAATAAAGCCCATAAACATCCAAAAGGGGTAATATAATAGCATGGAACAATAAAAAATTATAGATACGTTGGAGACATATCAAGCATCCCCAAGCTTAATTCCTGCTCGTCCTCGAGTAGGTAAATGATAAAAACAGAATTTTTGATGTGGAATGCTATCTAGCATAATTCTCAATGTAATTTTCTTTATAGTGGCATGAATGTTCAGATCCAAATGATTCAAGATAAAAGCTTATAAAACATAAAAATAATAATGCTTCAAAGCATACTAACAAATAATCATGTCCTATCAAAATAGCATAGCCAAAGAAAGCTTATCCCTACAAAATCATATAGTTAGGCCATGCTTCATTTTCATTACACAAAATACTCCCATCATACACAACCCCGATGACGAGCCGAGCAATTGTTTCATACTTTTTAACGCGCTTCAGCTTTTTTCAACTCTTATGCAATACATGAGCGTAAGCCATGGACATAGCACTAAGGTGGTAAAAGATGGTGGTTGTGAGGACAAAAAGAGGGAGAAGATAGTCTCACATCAACTAGGCGTATCAATGGGCTATGGAGATGCCCATCAATAGATATCAATGTGAGGTAGGGATTGCCATGCAACGGATGCACTAGAGTTATAAATATATGAAAGCTCAACAAAAGAAACTAAGTGGGTGTGCATCCAACTCGCTTGCTCACGAAGACCTAGGGCATTTTGAGGAAGCCCATCATTGGAATATACAAGCCAAGTTTTATAATGGAAAATTCCCACTTAGTATATGAAAGTGACAACATAGGACACTCTCTATCATGAAGATCATGGTGCTACTTGAAGCACAAGTGTGGAAAAGAGATAGTAGCATTGTCCCTTCTCTCTTTTTATCTCATTTTATTTTTTTATTTTCTTTTTTTCTTTTTTTCTTTTTTTCTTTGGCCTTTCTACTTTTTGGCCTTTCTCTTTTTTTCTTTTTGTAAAGTCCGAAGTCTCATCCCGACTTGCGGGGGAATCATAGTCTTCATCATTCTTTCCTTACTGAGACAATGCTCTAATAATGAAGATCATCACACTTTTATTGATTTACAACTCAAAGCTAGAACAAGATATGACTCTATATGAATGCCTCCGGTGGTGTACCGGGATATGCAATGAATCAAGAGCGACATGCATGAAAATTATGAAGGTGGCCTTGCCACAAATACGATGTCTACTACATGATCATGCAAAGAGCAATATGACAATGATGAAGTGTGTCATAGTAAACGGAATGATGGAAAGTTGCATGGCAATATATCTCGGAATGGTTATGGAAATGCCATAATAGGTAGGTATGGTGGCTGTTTTGAGGAAGGTAAATAAAGGGTTTATGATACCGGTGAAAGTTGCGCGGTATAAAAGAGGCTAGCAAAGTGGAAGGGTGAGTGTGCGTATATCCATGGACTCACATTAGTCATAAAGAACTCATATACTTATTGTAAAAGTCTACTTAGCCCTCGAAGTAAAGTACTACTACGCATGCCCCAAGAGGGATAGATTTGTAGGAAAAGGCCATCGCTCGTCCCCGACCGCCACTCATAAGGAAGACAATCAAAAGAGCACCTCATGCGACAAATTTGTCACACAACTTTTACCATACGTGCATGCTACTGGACTTGCCAACTTCAACAAAAGTATTTCTCAATTTCATAATTACCCACTATCATGACCCTAACATTACTACCTTTATATCTCAAAACAATTATCAAGCAAGAAATTGGTCATAGCGTCCAATTCACTTCCTATGATAGTTTATATTATACCCAACTTGGATGTTCATCATTCTAGGACCAAATTTGTAACCATAGCAAATACCATGCTGTTCTAAAAGACTCTCAAAAAGATATAAGTGAAGCAGTAGAGCAAAAACTATCAAGCTCAAAAGATATAAGTGAAGCACATAGAGTATTCTAGCAAATTATAATAAAGTGGTATTCTATCAAAAGGTGTGTACAGCAATGATGATTGTGGTAAACTACAAAGCAAAGACTAATATAATACACGACGCTCCAAGCAAAACACATATCATGTGGCGAATAAAAATATAGCTCCAAGTAAAGTTACCAATGAACGAAGACGAAAGAGGGGATGCCTTCCCGGGGCATCCCCAAGCTTAGGCTTTTGGCTATCCTTTAATATCTTGGGGTGCCATGGGCATCCCTAAGATTAGGCTCTTGCCACTCCTTATTCCATAGTCCATCAAAGCTCTACCCAAAACTTGAAAACTTCACAACACAAAACTCAACAGGAAATCTTATAAGCTCTGTTAGTGAAAGAAAACAAAACCACCACATAAGGTACTGTAATGAACTCATTCTTTATTTATTTTGGTGTTAAACCTACTGTATTCTAACTTCTCTATGGTTTATAAACTATTTTACTAGCCATAGATGCATAAAAATAAGCAAACAACACACAAAAAACAGAATCTGTCAAAAACAGAACAGTCTGTAGCAATCTGTAACTAACGTAAACTTATGGAACTCTAAAAATCCTACAAAAATAGTAAGTCCTGGAAAATTTATCTATTGATCAGAAGCAAAAAGAATCAACGCAAAATCACGTTTCTGTGATTTAACAAAACTAAATTTGTGCGTGCAAAGTTTCTGTTTTTCAGCAGAATCAAATCAACTATCATCATAGGTTATCCTATAGGTTCTACTTGGCACAAACACTAATTAGAACATAAAACACATCTAAACATAAGGTAGATGCAAAATTTATTACTAAACAGGAACAAAAACAAAAAACACAAAGAAAATTGGGTTGCCTCCCAACTAGCGCTATCGTTTAATGCCCCTAGCTAGGCATAAAAGCGAAGATAGATCTAAGTAGTGCCATCTTTGGAACTAAATTCATAAGTAGCTCGCATGATAGATTCATAAGGTAATTTGAATTTCTTTGTTGGAAAGTGCTCCATGCTTTTCCTTAATGGAAATTGGAATCTAATTTTTCCTTCCTTCATATCAATAATCGCACCAATTGTTCTAAGGAAAGGTCTACCAAGAATAATAGGGCAAGAAAGATTGCAATCTATATCAAGAACGATAAAATCTACGGGCACCAAATTTATATTTGCAACAATGAGAACATCATTGATCCTTCCCATTGGCTTTTTAATGGTGGAATCCGCAAGGTGCAAATTTAAAGAGCAATCATCAAGATCATGGAAACCTAGAATATCACATAAAGTTTTCAGAATCGTGGAAACACTAGCACCCAAATCACACAAAGCAAAACACTCATGATCTTTAATTCTAATCTTTATAGTAGGTTCCCACTCATCATTAAGTTTTCTAGGTATAGAAACTTCAAAATTAAGTTTTTCATCATAAGATTGCATCAAAGGCATCAACGATATATTTGGTAAAAGCTTTATTTTGACTATAAGCATGAGGAGAATTAACAACAGATTGCAACAAGGAAATACAACCTTCTAAAGAATAATTATCATAATCAAATTCCTTGAGATAGTGGGTTCAATACTATTTAAAGTCATGACCTCTCCAATCCCACTTTTACCAAATTTATCATCAAGATCTAAAAACTCCAAATTCTTGGGACACCTTCTAACTAAAGTTGACTCATCTCCAGTCCCATTATTATCAAGATTCATGTTGCAAAACAAAGATCTAATAGGAGACACATCAATAACTTTAAGATCATCATTATTTTCATTGAGACTAGAAGAACACGCCTTTACAAAGCAATCTTTCTTAGAACGCAATCTAGCGGTTCTTTCCTTGCACTCGTCAATGGAAATTCTCATTGCTTTGAGAGACTCATTGATATCATGCTTAGGAGAAGAAGATCTAATTTTAAGAGAATCAACATCAAGCGAAAGTCTATCAACGGTCCTAGCCAAATCATCAACTTTGAGCAATTTTTCGTCAAACAAAGCATTAAAATTCTTTTGAGAAATCATAAATTCTTTCACACTATTCACAAAATCAGAGGGCATCTTATTAAAATTACCATAATAATTATTGTAGGAATTTCCATAATTATTAGAGGAATTACTAGGGAACGGTCTAGCATTAAAGTTTCCTCTATAAGCATTGTTTCCAAAACTATTCCTACCAACAAAATTCACATCCATAGATTCATTATTATTCTCAATCAAAGTAGACAAAGTAATATCATTGGGATCAAGAGGAGTATTATTAGTAGCAAACAATTTCATAAGTTCATCCATCTTTCCACTCAAAACATTGATTTCTTCTATAGCATGCACTTTTTTTACTAGAAGATCTTTCGGTGTGCCATTGAGAATAATTAGCCATAATATTATCAAGAAGTTTTGTAGCATCTTCTAACGTAATTTCCATAAACGTGCCTCCCGTGGCCGAATCTAAGAGATTTCTAGAAGCAAAGTTCAAACCGGCATAAAAGTTTTGTATGATCATCCATAAATTCAAACCATGAGTAGGGCAATTGTGAATCATCAATTTCATTCTTTCCCAAGATTGGGCAACATGCTCATGATAAAGTTGTTTAAAATTCATAATATCGTTCCTAAGAGTGATAATCTTAGCAGGAGGAAAATACTTAGAGATAAAAGCATCTTTGCACTTGTTCCAAGAATCAATACTATTTTTAGGCAAAGACAGAAACCAAACTTTAGCACGATCTCTAAGGGAAAACAAAAATAACTTCAATTTAACAATATCATTATCCGTATCTTTCTTCTTTTGCATATCACACAAATCAACAAAGTTGTTTAGATGAGTAGCGGCATCTTCACTAGGAAGGTCGGCGAATTGATCTTTCATAACAAGATTCAGCAAAGCAGTATTGATTTCACAAGACTTAACATCATTAAGAGGAGCAATCGGAGTACTAAGGAAATCATTATTATTGGTATTCGAGAAATCACACAATTTGGTATTATCTTGCGCCATGGCAACAAGTAATCCAACACACAAGCAAACAGAAAAAGGCAAGCGAAAAGAGAGGAGGAGATTGGGAAAGAGAGGGCGAATAAACCGGCAAGGGTGAAGTGGGGGAGAGGAAAACGAGAGGCAAATGGAAAATAATGTAAATGCGAGGGATATGGGTTTATGATGGGTATTTGGTATGTCTTGACTTGAGCGAAGACCTCCCCGGCAACTGTGCCAGAAATCCTTCTTGCTACGTCTTGAGCTTGCGTTGGTTTTCCTTAAAGAGTAAAGGGTGATGCAGCAATAGTAGCGTAAGTATTTCCCTCAATTTTTGAGAACCAAGGTATCAATCCAGTAGGAGGCTTCTCAAAAGTCCCACGCACCTACACAAACAAACAAAGAACTCGCAACCAACACAATAAAGGGGTTGTCAATCCCTTCACGGCCACTTGCGAAAGTGAGATCTGATAGAGATAATATGATAAGATAAATATATTTTTGGTATTTTATAATATAGATGCAAAAAGAACGAGGCAAATAAAAGTAGATTGAAAACTTATATGATAAAAGATAGACTCGGGGGCCATAGGTTTCACTAGAGGCTTCTCTCAAGATAGCATAAGTATTACGGTGGGTGAACAAATTACTGTCGAGCAATTGATAGAA
This sequence comes from Triticum aestivum, assembly GCF_018294505.1. Lineage (NCBI taxonomy): Eukaryota > Viridiplantae > Streptophyta > Magnoliopsida > Poales > Poaceae > Triticum > Triticum aestivum. The sequence goes on from NC_057813.1 coordinate 488,255,997, forward strand.
AAGCGAATAATTATGAGATTATCTAGGCATGATCATGTATATAGGCATCACGTCCGCAACAAGTAGACCGACTCCTGCCTGCATCTACTACTATTACTCCACACATCGACCGACTCCTGCCTGCATCTAGAGTATTAAGTTCATAAAGAACAGAGTAACACATTAAGCAAGATGACATGATGTAGAGGGATAAACTCATGCAATATGATATAAACCCCATATTTTTATCCTCGATGGCAACAATACAATACGTGCCTTGCAACCCTTTCTATCACTGGGTAAGGACACCGCAAGATTGAACCCAAAGCTAAGCACTTCTCCCATGGCAAGAAAGATCAATCTAGTAGGCCAAACCAAACTGATAATTCGAAGAGACTTGCAAAGATAACTCAATCATACATAAAAGAATTCAGAGGAGATTCAAATATTTCTCATAGATAAACTTGATCATAAACCCACAATTCATCGGATCTCGACAAACACAGCGCAAAAAGAGATTACATCGAATAGATCTCCATAAGAGAGGGGGAGAACATTGTATTGAGATCCAAAAAGAGAGAAGAAGCCATCTAGCTAATAACTATGGACCCGAAGGTGTGTGGTAAACTACTCACAACTCATCGGAGGGGCTATGGTGTTGATGTAGAAGCCCTCCATGGTTGATTCCCCCTCCGACGGAGCACCGGCGAAGGCTCCAAGATGGGATCTCGTGGATACAGGAGGTTACGGTGGTGGAAATTGTGTTTCATTGGCTCCCTGGATGTTTTTGGGGTACGTAGGCTTATATAGGAGGAAGAAGTACGTCGGTGGCCGCCCGAGGGGCCCACGAGATAGGGGGCACGCCCTGTAGGGGTGGGCGCGCCCTCCCCTCTCGTGGTCGCCTCGGCTGCTTCTTGACTTGCACTCCAAGTCCTCTGGATCACGTTCATTCCAAAAATCACGCTCCCAAAGGTTTCATTCTGTTTGGACTCCGTTTGATATACCTTTTCTTCGAAATACTGAAATAGGCAAAAAAATAGCAATACAGGCTGGGCCTCCGGTTAGTAGGTTAGTCCCAAAAATGATATAAATTTGTAAAATAAAGCCCATAAACAGCCAAAAGGGGTAATATAATAGCATGGAACAATCAAAAATTATAGATACGTTGGAGACGTATCAGGCTGCTGCCAAGGGGCCATCAAAGAAGGCTGCATTCAAGCCTTAGTAAATTTCTTGGTTGTTAGTTATGTAAGACTTGAAAAGTTTTAGCCCTGGATCCTTGATTCACTTTTGTGATCTGTTATCAATGGTACTTGTGAGAACCAATCCTTTTGTAATGATATCTAAATCTGAAATGATGACTTGTGGCAGTTGCTTTATTATCTACCTCTGTGATACTAAGAGCAAGCTGTGGTGTGGTAATTTGTGGTTCTGGGATCTTGTTTATTACCTCTTTCTTGTCTGGCTTTGTTTGTCTGGTCTCTTCAAAAGAACGGTGGCAGTTACAGACATCCCATTATCTGGATATGAATAGAAACTGGAATATTCTCAATTGGAACATCAGGGGCATTAATGACAGCAACAAATGGCTAGCTCTTAGGAATAGGGTTACAGAGCTAAATGCAGATATCATCTATTTGCAAGAGACAAAGAAAGAGCATTTTGATTACAGATATCTCAAAAACTTCTGCCCTAAGAGTATAAATTGTTTTGATTTTCTCCCCTCAGTTGGTGCTTCTAGTGGACTTCTCATTGCATGGAATGGCAGTCTAGTTGAAGGAGAAACTCTCTTTCAAAATGATTTCTCCATTTCCATCAGATTCATTTCAAAGTTAACTAGTGATTCCTAGATTCTAACCAACATTTATGGCCCATGTCAAGGTGAAGCTACAGATGATTTCCTGAGCTGGTTCAGCAACATTCATATCCCTGATGATACCAAGTGGATGATCATGGAAGATTTCAATTAAATCAGGTACCCACACAACAGAAGTAGGTCTGGTGGCAGTTTCTCTGATATGTTAAAATGTAATGATGCCATCAGAAGTCTGGCTTTGGTAGAAATTCCACTAAAGGGAAGGAGCTTCACTTGGAGCAATATGCAACAATCCCCATTGCTTAAGAAACTGGACTGGGTGTTCACTTCTGAATCTTGGACTTCCCACTACCCTAACACTCTTGTTCTGCCTTTGTCCAAGCCTGTCTCAGATTACATACCTTGTGAAGTGCAGATTGGTACACACATCCCCAAGACTAAAAACTTCAAGTTTGAAAACTTTTGGTTGCAAATTCTGGGTTTTAAAGATATTGTTAAGCAGAATTGGGAACAAGACATCAGTATTCAAGATAGTGCAAAAAGAATAACTGCCAAATTCAAAAGGCTCAGGAAGTGTCTGAAAATTTGGTTCAAAATGATCTCTCAGCTCAGCATATCCATTAAAGCCACCAATGAAGCCATTCTTTTTTTTGACTCAATGGAAGAGTTTAGAACCCTCACTTTGCCAGAATGGAATGGAAGAGAGATTCTCAAACAACACCTGCTTAAACTTCTGGAACTGCAAAAGATTTATTGGTAGCAGAGAGCTACAATCAGATGGGTTAAATTTGGAGAAGCAAACTCCAGATATTTCCAGGCCAACGCTACCATCAAATACAAGGTTAATCATATTGCAAGTTTGCAGGATGATTTGGGCAACATTCATGGAGAGCACAATGCCAAAGCCAATATCCTCCTAAAAGCTTTAAAACACATGCTAAATAATTCTGTGCCCACATTCAACCCTCTCAATTTGGGCAGCCTTATTAATAGAGATGTGGATCTCTCTCTGCTACAAATTCCCTTTTCCAAGGAAGAGATTGATGCAGTTGTCCAAAATCTTCCTAATGACAAGGACCCATGGCCAGATGGTTTTAATACAAACTTCATCAAACATTGCTGGCATATTTTGGCACCTGATTTCTACAGTTTGATTGATGATTTCTATCATGGAAGAATTAGCCTACAGAGCATCAACTCTTCATTTATTACTGTCATTCCCAAGAAATATGCTCCAACTACACCCAATGACTTCAGACCAATCTCACTTCTAAATTGTTCAATTAAGATCATCACAATACTTTTGGCAAATAGACCCGAAGATGTCATTCTGAAGCTAGTTCACACCAACCAGTATGGTTTCTTAAAAGCAAGGTCTATTCAGGATTGTATTGCTTGGTCATATGAATTCATTCATGAGTGTCAAATGTGTGACAAGGAGATTATTGTCTTAAAGTTGGATTTTGAGAAGGCTTTCAATCTCATTGAGCATCAATCCATCAAAGAAATACTCATTGCAAGAGGTTTTGGCACCTGGTGGCTGATGTGGATGGACATGCTTTTCTCCTCTGGGTATTCTGCTGTGTTGCTTAATGGTGTTCCTGGGAAGCAGTTCCTATGCAAGAGAGGAGTAAGGCATGGAGATCCTCTTTCTCCCCTGCATTTTGTGCTTGCTGCAGACCTTTTATAGTCTATAATGAATGAGGCCATGCATAACAACCTAATCACAAGGCCTCTTGAAAATCATCATTGCCCTGATTTCCCAGTCATTCAATATGTTGATGACACTGTGCTGATCATGCCAGCTTCTGAATCACAAGTGGAACAACTCAAGAATCTCATTATCCATTTCATAGTTTTTACTGGTTTGAGAGTTAACTTTGACAAATCTACAATGGTGCCTATCAACACAGAAAATGATGTCATGCAAAACTTTGGCTGCTAGACTAGAATTTTCTATTAAAAGATTCCCTTTCACATATCTAGGTCTGCCTTTGTCACTCTCCAAGCCTAAACTAGAAGACTTTTTTCCTGTTATCAAGAGGATTGACAGGAGATTGTCTGGTTGCTCAACATTTCTATCATATGGAGACAAGCTTACCCTGATCAAGTATGTCTTTGCACACCTTCCAATATTCTTCATGTGCACCCTTGAATTGCCCAAGGGCATTATTGAGCAAATCAACAAATCTTTGAAACACTGCTTCTGGAGGAAGTATGGTATGGAAGATAGAAGTACAACACTTATCTCTTGGGACAAAGTCTGTCTGCCCAACGATCAAGGAGGATTGGGAGTTCTCAACATTGAAATTCACAATAAATATCTCCTAATGAAACATCTGCATAAATTCCTCCATAGAGAAACTCTTCCATGGGTAAATCTTATTTGGGAATCTTACTACTCTCATGGAGAGATTACAAATAGAAATGTTGGTTCATTTTGGTGGAAAAGTATCTTCAGGCTCCTAGTTGTATTCAAATCAGTGACCAAAGGACATCTGGGCACAGTCAATACTATTGATTTTTGGCTAGACAATTGGGGCCATGGAATTACAAGAGATAAATTTTCAGAGCTTTTTTCCTTTGCCACCAAGGACAATGTGAACATTAAGAGTATTTGCAAGCACCAGCCATGAATGAAAACTTCTTCCTCCCACTCTCAGCTCAAGCACATCACCAGTTCATTGAATTAACAGACATCACTCAGTCTCTGCAGATCACCAATCAAGGTGACTGATGGACATATCCTTGGGGAACATCCTATTCCTCTATCAAAATGTATAAAGAGCTGATGAAGGGTGAGCAAGCTGCTCCGCTTTTCAAAAAACTCTGGAAGAATGCAACTATGCTACAATACAGGATCTTTTTTTGGCTCCTACTGCATGACAGGGTCAATACCAGGAACATGCTTCAAAGAAGATCATTTTACTTACCATCCTATAATTGTGCCCTCTATCAAATGAGCACAGAAGAAACATCTCAGCATCTATTTTGGGATTGTGACTTTGCGTTTAATTGCTGGCAGTCCATTCCGGGACCTAGACGCAGAGGTTTCTCAATTTTTGATGAAGTCTCGCTTCCATTCAGGCACTGCCTACTCCTATTGCCATGGAAATCATGATTATGGGCTCTTGGAATATCTGGATGCAAAGAAATGGAAAAATCTTCAAGGAAAAAGAGGCCACAATCCAAGCGTGGAAAATCTCCCTCAAGACGGATCTGCTTCTACTTCTGCACAGAGTGAAGACTAAATTCCGAGACCAATTTTCCAGTTGGATTGATCAGCATTTGATTTAATAACTATGTTAGCCTCAGGATTCAGCAAAACAGGAGTAGGTTGATCATTTCTTTGGTTTGACTTTGTATATATTGTAAACTATTTTTTAATAAAATTACCGTAGAACGATTGTTCTACGGTTTTGGTTCAAAAAAAAACATGCCAACATAATTTAAGCTGGATGTTAGTGGCCGCATGCGCAATCAGGCACCGCACTCGTAGAAAAAAAATGTTTGTCTATTGTCCTATGGTACCTCCGCATCTGCATATATATTGTTTCTCCATGGATCCGAATACCTGACGATATGGTCACACATTGAAACTCAATTGTTCCTGTACTAACCACAGAAAAAATGTTGCCTTTTTAGTTAACTGAATAATGTACTAGGGGTAAAATCATCTTTTTAGATGTCAATTAATACAATTAGTAGTCAAAATGGATGAAAGTATCATAGAGGGAACAAAATTTAGATTTGGTATTAGATAAGGAAAGAAAAGTTTTTGAGTGCCAAATAGGCAAACGAAATTTAAAGTAGTGTTAAATAAGGAATTTTTTCTACAAACAAAGTCAAAGATAGACCCACCGCAAAATCCATCCAGGACCGACTGGTGCGCCGATAGCTCCAGCACCCGCCGGCGTGCATCTTGTGATGTCGGTCGCCAAAGGACATCTCCCATTCACATCTCCTTCTAGTTGTCCTTAACTCCTTATGCTTGCAAGGTCTGGTTAAAGAATTTTGGTAGATCAATGAATTTGGTAGTTTATTTTTTCGTGAAAATGATTCGCATTTATGGACATGACTAGGAGCACAGATGTGCTCTAGAGTGTTCCCGAGCACACATCCAAAAAAGGAAAGTTTTTGTCTTAATGCTATGGTTCAAAAATTCACCATCAAAAAGGCAAGATTTTGTCCCATGTGCAATTATTTTGAGGGTTTAAAACTCTCAAAAGGTCATAATTTTTAAACCGAGCATCCAAATAAGATCCATTTACCATTAGGTTTATGACGACGAGCTCTTCAAAAATAGATCCCATATGCATATGTTTTTATGAACTTTTTTTTCTTAGGCAACTTTGGGGCCACCGAGAGGCAACTCTTGTACCACAGTAAGCAACTTTTGGTTAGGAGGTGTATCATGATCATTTATCATCCCGATATCCTTTTGAGTTGGCTATGATGACTATCAAATTGCCTAGCATCACCTATCAATTGTCTACCATGGCTATATAGCAACTAGGTGCTACGTGAAACACCTTGTTTCAGGTTTTGTATCATGACTAGCTATTAACTGAATGTTGTTATCAAGTTGGATATCATGACCGTCAAGTTGCCTCGCATCACCTATGATGTTGCTTTCGATGAACTCTTTTTCTCAAGCAACTTTGATGCCACAGAGAGGCAACTTTTGTACTACAGTATGAAATTTTTGGTTCGGTTGTGTATCATGGTCATCTATCATGCTGATGTTTTTTTGAGTTGGCTACGATGACTACCAAATTTCCTAACATCACTTGTAAGTTGCCTGCGCTACATGAAGTGTTGCCAGGTTCCCAATCATGACTACATATCGACTCAATGCTCTTATAAAGTTGGCTATCATGACTGTCAAGTTGCCTAGCGTCACCTATTATGTTGATTTTGATGATTGTTTCTCAAGAAACATTGGTGCCACAAAGAAGCAACTGAGCATTGACAAATAGGCAACTTCGTAGTATTGAAGGGAGCTCAGAGACAATGGTGGGTAACCGATTTTCAGTTGGTAGACGAACGTGCCCGCCACGGTAGGCAAAGTGAGGTGTGTTAGACAAATTTACTAATACAAATTATACAATAAAGCTGCTTCTATGAACCACTAAAGTTGCGTTCCATAGCAAAAAGTTGCTTTGAAAATGTTGTGAAGGGAAGTTTACCAACCCTCACAACTTCTCCTTTTTCCCTATACAACAGAAGTGGTGTGATGTTTCCGACCCCCAAGCAACTTATCATTTGTCCACATCTCCGCCAAATTCCGTCCACGTTTCTGGCAACTTTCAGCCATAGTTGTGGCAAGTTGCGCACCCGTTTGTGGCAACTACCGCCGCTCGCCCATATTTCTGTGGGTTTTGCATGGGGTGGTCGCCACACCCAACCTATCCTCCAAAAACATGCTTCTCTCGCACTCGCCACTGCACCTTGGCGTTTAGTCATCATCAACTTACCAGGAAAATCTAACAACTTCATAGGTGTCTTGTCATCTAAAATTGAGCCTGAACCATATGAGACTTCGCCAGCTCTCGGGAGTGGATCTTTGGGAAACTCACAGTAGCATTTCCAGCAACTACCTATCATGCGTTGGCGCGAGTTTTTTGTGTGATAAAATCCACAAAGGGGTCTCTGAGCAACTCGTGCCAACATCTCTAGCATCTACCTATCATGTGTTTTGTGAGTTTTATGTGCCTTTTCTTCTTTATTAAAAAGCACATGAAATGTACAACCATAAACCAGTGTTCAACACATTGTACTTTCCACTCATTCGGCTAGCCTATTGCATTTCCCTTACTTAGTTTTCCAAGCAACAACACCGACTGGCAACTTCCAACTCCAACACTCATGTACCGCTGATTGTGGCAACCTGGTAACATAGATCAGGGAACTCATAGCATCTCTCATGGCAAGTTCCAACTCTAAATACTTGTATACCGCAGATTCTGGCAACCTGGTACCACAAAGTGTAACGCCCCAAGACCGACGCTCCAGAAGACTTCCATATTTTCATGATCACCGTGTGTTTCTTTTGTGCTTGCTCTTTTATTTTTGCATTGCATCATGTCATCATGCCATCATGTCATTAATCTTTGCATCTCAACTCAACTAATAAATTGCATAGATGGTTCATCTATTTAAATCGAGGGAAGGGTGACTTCTCTTTATAACATATCCTCCCAATATGAGGGAGCTATTATAAAGTATTCCATGGATGTGGAATTACCTTTGACACACTTGCAAATAAATCTCAATGCTTTTGTTATCTCAATTCTTTGTCTCTGACTTGTCCTCTTATTCTTTTATCGTTTTATCGAGGCTCTTCCTAAATGTTCAACATTTACGGAAACTTCGGATTCCTACTCCTTGTTCAAACCATTTGAATTAAATTCAAATGTAAGCCTTGCAATCTTGCCCACTCCATTTTTCTTGGAACGAGCACATTTTTATGAGTCCAGGAAAATTGTCCTCCTGCTCAACTTCTTTCACCTAGCCCATCTTCCTTTTCCTTCTCTATAATGCTTTTCTGTTAAAGAAAATTAGTGTGAGAGAGAGAGCCCAGCCCAGCTGCCCAGCTAGGCCTCTGGCCACTTCTTTATCTACTGGGCCGGCCTCTAAGGCCCAGCCACCCCACTTAACCTAAACCCTAGCCCGATCGAACCCCCTCCCGATCCCCATCTCCTTCCCTCCAGCGCCGCCAGCGCCCGGCCCCCTCTCCCTCTCCTCACCCTCGATCCCCATCTCCCTCCGCGCGCCAGCACCCGACCTCCACCTCGTCCTCGTTGAACCGCGCCACCGGAGCCCAGAAGGTCGACGACCGCTCCTTCCTCTCCTCCACGTCCGCCCCCGCTCAAGCATCTCCGCCGGAGCACGCCCGTTGAGCTCCATCGCGCCCTCTCGTCGGCCCTCCTCCGCGCCGTTGCCTCGCAAGGACACCGCATCGGGCCTCACGCACCGCCACTAGAGGCCAACTCCGGCGCCCCCTGCCTCGCGTCGCCCTCTGCTTCCATCTACGCCGCAAATTCGCTGCCCCGCCGCTGAGCACGAGCGCTGCTGCTCTGCTCCGCTTCGCCGCCCCTGCTCCATCCAGCAAGCGCGCCGCCGCTGCCCTCCTCTGCTCCGCCTCCGTTGCACCAAGGCACCCCGGCCACCTCTCTGCTTCATCCTCGCCTATGCACCTTCCGCACTGCTGCCCTGACGTGCCTCGTCCTTGTCGCCTTGCCGCACGGCCTCGAGCACCCCGAGCTCGCCATTTGGGATGCACCGTGCTGCCATGGCTCTGCGTGATGTTGTGTCGTGCCGCTGCTCGACTTGGCTGTGCAACCTTGAGGCCATAATGTTGTTGGATCGCCAAGACGCAGCCCCGAAGCCTCCATGCTCACTGCCAAATTCCACCTTGGCATAACTTGCACCCCATACATCTGTGATCCTTGTTGGGACGCCAAGACCAGACCCGTCAAGTACCCTTCGGATTCGTCAAGACCCTCATGTACAACTACACCCGATGATGCGACAAGTACCCCGACAACGTGTACATCTACACCGCCAAGACCGGACCAACAAGTACCCCGACATCGCGTGTACCACTACCGTCGCCCCGAAGACGTTGGATTCTTCGAGTACCTCTCCGAAAAGGAACGTGTACCACTACTTCCACTACGCCGTCACGTGTGCCACTACTTCCCACGACGACTCGTGAACGACTACTTCCACTACAAACTCGATTCGCTCCAAAATGCACGCTTCGAAGGTATAACCGCCGAGATGCCCTTCCGAGAACGAATGTTTACGATTTATGAGATGCTCATGTTTGCACCGTGTCCGACTTGTCTTTGCACGTTCCTCGTTTCCCATGCCATTGACCCGTGGGAACCCGGTAGCCGGGATCACCCCACTATCCTTGCATGACACGCTCCCGTCACACTACCTTTTGCACCGGTATCTCCGTGAGCTATCGGAACCGATTTGTTGCTGTGGCATCATTTCCGGATTCGTTGTCGTGGCACCCTTTTCGTTCCGCCATGGCGGCCAAATGCTTCATATCATGCTCTTGTCAACATTTTCATAAAAATTGCATAAACTTGTATATGTCATCCGCATCATGATAACAACATTTAAATGGTTAAAATTGTTGTTTGCATTAAATTCAAAATATGCATATGGGGATTTTCCAGAATTGTTGTTCGTTGTTCCGGCCTCATTTAAAAACTTGTCTAAATAGTTAGTTTAATTATGCTTCACCTCTTGCCATGTTTAACAATAGTTAATATTGTTTGGTAGCTTAAATGAGATTAAACTAAATAAGTGATGTGGTGTTTCGTCAATATGCAACTCGTTGCATATTGAGCTCCACTTAACTTGTAGTGTTGTTTTTGCATATTCCCATGCCATGCCTCATTAAACCGGACATGCATCATACTTGGTTGTGCATCATGCCATGTTTATGCTTGTGTGTTTACCATGTTGTTTGCTTATTTCCGGTTTGCTTCTCTAGTTAGCTTCGGTTTCGTTCCAGAGTTGTGAGGATTCGTTCGACTACATCCGTTTGTCTTCTTCATGGACTCGTTCTTCTTCCTTGCGGGATTTCAGGCAAGATGGCCATTACCCACGATATCACTTCTATCTTTGCTTTCTAGTTACTTTGTTCTATCTCTATGTTGCGCTACCTATCACTTGATTTACCATGCCTCGCAAATTGCCATGTCAGCCTCTAACCTTTTCACCCTTCCTAGCAAACCGTTGTTTGGCTATGTTACCGCTTTGCTCAGCCCCTCTCATAGCGTTGTTAGTCGCAGGTGAAGTTGAAGATTGCTCCATGATGGACAGGATTATGTTGGGATATCACAATATCTCTTATTTAAATTAATGCATCTATATACTTGGTAAAGGGTGGAAGGCTCGGCCTTATGCCTGGTGTTTTGTTCCACTCTTGCCGCCCTAGTTTCCGTCATACCGGTGTTATGTTCCTTGATTTTGCATTCCTTACACGGTTGGGTGATTTATGGGACCCCCTTGACAGTTCGCTTTGAATAAAACTCCTCCAGCAAGGCCCAACCTTGGTTTTAACATTTGCCACCTAAGCCTTTTTCCCTTGGGTTCTGCAGACTCAAGGGTCATCTTTATTTTACCCCCCGGGCCAGTGCTCCTCCGAGTGTTGGTCCAAACTAGAGCACCGTGCGGGACCATTCCTTGGCAACTTGGATTACATTGGTACATTGGTATATGTGCAGCTCCTATCGGGATTTGTCGGCACAGCGGATGGTCTTGCTGGTCTTGTTTTACCATTGCCGAAATGTCTTGTAAACCGGGATTCCGAGTTTGATCGGGTCTTCCTAGGAGAAGGAATATCCTTCGTTGACCGTGAGAGCTTGTGATGGGCTAAGTTGGGACACCCCTGTAGGGTATAAACTTTCGAGAGCCATGCCCGCAGTTATGTGGCAGATGGGAATTTGTTAATGTACGGTTGTAGATAACTTGACACTTGACTTAATTAAAACGCATCAACCGCGTGTGTAGCCGTGATGGTCTCTTTTCGGCGGAGTCCGGGAAGTGAACACGGTCTTTGTGTTATGATTGTGCGTAAGTAGTTTCAGGATCACTTCTTGATCACTTCTAGCTTCTCGACCGTTCCGTTGCTTCTCTTCTCGCTCTTATTTGTGTATATTAGCCACCATATATACTTAGTGCTTGCTGCAACTCCAGCTCATTACCACTTCCTACCCATAAGCTTAAATAGTCTTGATCTCGCGGGTTTTGAGATTGCTGAGTCCTCGTGACTCACCAGATACTATCACAACAGTTGCAGGTGCCGATGATATCAGCGCAGCTGATACAACCGAGCTCATATAGGAGCTCAACGAAGTTATTGGTCGTTGCTATATTTCGTTTCATGTTGATCAGTAGTGGAGCCCAGTTGGGACGATCGGGGATCTAGCAGTTGGGTTATCTTCTTTTCTTTTGGCTTCGTCCGTAGTCGGACTATGTGTGTACTCTGAATGATGTATAAATTATATGTTCATTGTGTGAAGTGGCGATTGTAAGCCAACTCTTTATCCCATTCTTATTCATTACATGGGATTGTGTGAAGATGACCCTTCTGTTGGGGAACATTGCAGAAAACAAAAAATTTCCTACGGTTTCACCAAGATCAATCTATGAGTTCATCTAGCAACAAGAGAGAGGAGTGCATCTACATACCCTTGTAGATCGAGCGGAAGTGTTCAAGACAACGGGGTTGAGGGAGTCGTACTCGTCGTGATCCAAATCACCGGAGATCCTAGCGCCGAACGGACGGCACCTCCGCGTTCAACACACACACGGTCAGCGTGATGTCTCCTCCTTCTTGATCCAGGAAGTGGGAAGGAGAGGTTGATGAAGATCAAGCAGCACGACGGCTTGGTGGTGGATGCAGCAGCGATCCCGGCAGGGCTTCGCCAAGCGTTTGCGGGAGGGAGAGGTGTAGCAAGGGGGAAGGGAGGCGCCAAGTCCAAGGGTGCGGCTGCCCTCCCTCCCCCCTCTTTATATAGGGACCCTTGGGGGGGGCGCCGGCCCTAGGAGATTGAATCTCCAAGGGGGGGCGGCAGCCAAGGGGGGTGCCTTGCCCCCCAAGGCAAGTGGAGGCGCCCCCTCCCCTAGGGTTCCGAACCCTAGGCGCAAAGGGGCCCAAGGAGGGGGGCGCACCAGCCCACCAGGGGCTGGTTCCCCTCCCACTTCACCCATGGGGCCCTCCGGGATAGGTGGCCCCACCCAGTGGACCCCCGGGACACTTCCGGTGGTCCCGGTACAATACTGGTGACCCCCGAAACTTTCCGGATGGTCGAAACTCGACTTCCCATATATAATTCTTTACATTCGGACCATTCCGGAACTCCTCGTGACGTCCGGGATCTCATCCAGGACTCTGAACAACTTTCGGTTTGCTGCATACTAATATCTCTACAACCCTAGCGTCACCGAACCTTAAGTGTGTAGACCCTACGGGTTCGGGAGACATGCAGACATGACCGAGACGCCTCTCCGGTCAATAACCAACAGCGGGATATGGATACCCATGTTGGCTCCCACATGCTCCTTGATGATCTCATCAGATGAACCACGATGTCGAGGATTTAAGCAACCCCGTATACAATTCCCTTTGTCAATCGGTACGTTACTTGCCCGAGACTCGATCGTCGGTATTCCAATACCTTGTTCAATCTCGTTACCGGCAAGTCACTTTACTCGTACCGTAATGCATGGTCCCGTGACCAGACACCTGGTCACTTTGAGCTCATTATAATGATGCATTACCGAGTGGTCCCAGAGATACCTCTCCGTCATATGGAGTGACAAATCCCAGTCTCGATCCGTGTCAACCCAACAGACACTTTCGGAGATACCCGTAGTATACCTTTATAGTCACCCAGTTACGTTGTGATGGTTGGTACACCCAAAGCACTCCTACGGTGTCCGGGAGTTACACGATCTCATGGTCTAAGGAAAAGATACTTGACATTGGAAAAGCTCTAGCAAACGAACTACACGATCTTGTGCTATGCTTAGGATTGGGTCTTGTCCATCACATCATTCTCCTAATGATCTGATCTCGTTATCAATGACATCCAATGTCCATAGTCAGGAAACCATGACTATCTGTTGATCAATGGGCTAGTCAACTAGAGGCTCACTAGGGACATGTTGTGGTCTATGTATTCACACATGTATTACGATTTCCGGATAACACAATTATAGCATGAATAAAAGACAATTATCATAAACAAGGAAATATAATAATAATCCTTTTATTATTGCCTCTAGGGCATATTTCCAACAGTCTCCCACTTGCACTAGAGTCAATAATCTAGTTACATTGTGATGAATCGAACACCCATAGAGTTCTGGTGTTGATCATGTTTTGCTCGCGGAAGAGGTTTAGTCAACGGATCTGCGACATTCAGATCCGCATGTACTTTGCAAATATCTATGTCTCCATCTTGAACATTTTCACGGATGGAGTTGAAACGACGCTTGATGTGCCTGGTCTTCTTGTGAAACCTGGGCTCCTTGGCAAGGGCAATAGCTCCAGTGTTGTCACAGAAGAGAGTGATCAGCCCCGACGCATTGGGTATGACTCCTAGGTCGGTGATGAACTCCTTCATCCATATTGCTTCATACACTGCCTCCGAGGCTGCCATGTACTCTGCTTCACATGTAGATCCCGCCACGATGCTCTGCTTGCAACTGCACCAGCTTACTGCTCCACGATTCAACATATACACGTATCCGGTTTGTGACTTAGAGTCATCCAGATCTGTGTCGAAGCTAGCATCGACGTAACCCTTTACGACGAGCTCTTCGTCACCTCCATAAACGAGAAACATGTCCTTTGTCCTTTTCAGGTACTTCAGGATATTCTTGACCGCTGTCCAGTGTTCCTTGCCGGGATTAGTTTGGTACTTTCCTACCAAACTTACGGCAAGGCTTACATTAGGTCTGGTACACAACATGGCATACATAATAGATCATATGGCTGAGGCATAGGGGATGACACTCATCTCTTCTATATCTTCTGCCGTGGTCGGGCATTGAGCCGAGCTCAATCTCACACCTTGCAATACAGGCAAGAACCCTTTCTTGGACTGATCCATATTGAACTTCTTCAATATCTTATCAAGGTATGTGCTTTGTGAAAGACCTATGAGGCGTCTTGATCTATCCCTATAGATCTTGATGCCTAATATGTAAGCAGCTTCTCCAAGGTCCTTCATTGAAAAACACTTATTCAAGTAGGCCTTAACGCTGTCCAAAAGTTCTATGTCATTTCCCATCAAAAGCATGTCATCTACATATAATATGAGAAATGCTACAGAGCTCCCACTCACTTTCTTGTAAACGCAGGCTTCTCCATAAGTCTGCATACACCCAAACGCTTTGATCATCTCATCAAAGCGACTGTTCCAACTCCGAGATGCTTGCACCAGCCCATAAATGGATTGCTGGAGCTTGCACACCTTGTTAGCATTCTTAGGATCGACAAAACCTTCCGGTTGCATCATATACAGTTCTTCCTTAAGATAGTCGTTAAAGAATGCCATTTTGACGTCCATCTGCCATATCTCATAATCATAGTATGCGGCAATTGCTAACATGATTCAGACGGACTTCAGCTTCGCTACGGGGGAGAAAGTCTCATCATAGTCAACCCCTTGAACTTGTCGATAACCCTTAGCGACAAGTCGAGCTTTATAGATGGTAACATTACCATCCGCGTTCGTCTTCTTCTTAAAGATCCATTTATTTTCTATCACTCGCCGATCATCGGGCAAGTCTGTCAAAGTCCATACTTTGTTTTCATACATGGATCCTATCTCGGATTGCATGGCTTCAAGCCATTTGTTGGAATCTGGGCCCGCCATCGCTTTTTTTAGTTCGAAGGTTCACCATTGTCTAACAACATGATTTCCAGGACAGGGTTGCCATACCACTCTGGTGTGGAACGTGTCCTTGTGGACCTACGGAGTTCAGTAGCAACTTGATCCGAAGTACCTTGATCATCATCGTTAATTTCCTCTCCAGTCGGTGTAGGCACCACAGGAATATTTTCCTGAGCTGCACTACTTTCCGGTTCAAGAGGTAGTACTTCATCGAGTTCTACTTTCCTCCCACTTACTCCTTTCGAGAGAAAATCTTTTTCCAGAAAGGATCTGTTCTTGGCAACTAAGATCTTGCCTTCGGATCTAAGGTAGAAGGTATACCCAATGGTTCCCTTAGGGTATCCTATGAAGATGCATTTTTCTGACTTGGGTTCGAGCTTTTCAGGTTGAAGTTTCTTGACATAAGCATCACATCCCCAAACTTTTAGAAACGAGAGCTTAGGTTTCTTCCCAAACCATAATTCATACGGTGTCGTCTCAACGGATTTAGACGGAGCCCTATTTAAAGTGAATGTAGCTGTCTCTAGAGCGTATCCCCAAAATGATAGCGGTAAATCGGTAAGAGACATCATAGATCGCACGATATCCAATAGAGTGCGATTACGATGTTCGGACACACCGTTACGCTGAGGTGTTCCAGGCAGCGTGAGTTGTGAAACGATTCCACATTTCCTTAAGTGTGTACCAAATTTGTGACTTAAATATTCTCCTCCACGATCTGATCGTAAGAACTTTATCTTTCGGTCACGTTGATTCTCTACCTCATTCTGAAATTCCTTGAACTTTTCAAAGGTCTTAGACTTGTGTTTCATCAAGTAGACATACCCATATCTACTCTAGTCATCAGTGAGAGTGAGAACATAACGATATCCTCCGCGAGCCTCAATGCTCATTGGACCGCACACATCAGTATGTATGATTTCCAATAAGTTGGTTGCTCGCTCCATTGTTCTGGAGAACGGAGTCTTAGTCATTTTTCCCATGAGGCATGGTTTGCATGTGTCAAATGATTCATAATTGAGAGACTCTAAAAGTCCATCTGCATGGAGCTTCTTCATGCGCTTGACACCAATGTGACCAAGGCGGCAGTGCCACAAGTATGTGGGACTATCGTTATCAATCTTACATATTTTGGTATTCACACTATGAATATGTGTAACATTACGTTCGAGATTCATTAAGAACAAACCATTGACCAGCGGGGCATGACCATAAAACATATCTCTCATATAAATAGAACAACCATTATTCTCGGATTTAAATGAGTAGCCATCTCGTATTAAACGAGATCCAGATACAATGTTCATGCTCAAAGCTGGCACTAAATAACAATTATTGAGGTTTAAAACTAATCCCGTGGGTAAATGTAGAGGTAGCGTGCCGACGGCGATCACATCGACCTTGGAACCATTCCCGACGCGCATCGTCACCTCGTCCTTCGCCAGTCTCCGCTTATTCCACAGCTCCTGCTTTGAGTTACAAATATGAGCAACGACACCGGTATCAAATACTCAGGAGCTACTACGAGCACTGGTAAGGTACACATCAATTACATGTATATCACATATACCTTTAGTGTTGCCGGCCTTCTTGTCCGCTAAGTATTGGGGGCAGTTCCGCTTCTAGTGACCCTTCCCTTTGCAATAAAAGCACTCAGCCTCAGGCTTGGGTCCATTCTTTGACTTCTTCCCGGCAACAGGCTTACCGGGCACGGCAATATCCTTGTCGTCCTTCTTGAAGTTCTTCTTACCCTTGCCTTTCTTGAACTTAGTGGTTTTATTGACCATCAACACTTGATGTTCCTTTTTGATTTCTACCTCTGCTAACTTCATCATTGAAAATGCTTCAGGAATAGTTTTCACCATCCCCTGCATATTGTAGTTCATCACAAAGCTCTTGTAGCTTGGTGGGAGCGACTGAAGGATTCTGTCAATGATCGCCTCGTCCGGGAGGTTAATGTCCAGCTGGGACAGGCAGTTGTGCAACCCAGACATTTTGAGTATGTGCTCACTCACAGAACTATTTTCCTCCATCTTACAACTATAGAACTTGTCGGAGACTTCATATCTCTCGACCCGGGCATGAGCTTGGAAAACCATTTTCAGCTCCTCGAACATCTCATATGCTCTGTGTTGCTCAAAACGCTTTTGGAGCCCCGGTTCTAAGCTGTAAAGCATGCCGCACTGAACGAGGGAGTAATCATCAGCACGTGACTGCCAAGCGTTCATAACGTCTTGGTTCTCTGGGATGGGTGCTTCACCAAGCGGTCCTTCTAGGACATATGCTTTCTTGGCAGCTATGAGGATGATCCTCAGGTTCTGGACCCAGTCCGTATAGTTGCTGCCATCATCTTTCAGCTTGGTTTTCTCTAGGAACACGTTGAAGTTCATGTTGACATGAGCGTTGGCCATTTGATCTACAAGACATTTTTGCAAAGATTTTAGACTAAGTTCATTATAATTAAGTTCATCTAATCAAATTATTTAATGAACTCTCACTCAGATTAGACATCCCTCTAGTCATCTAAGTGTTACATGATCCGAGTCGACTAGGCCGTGTCCGATCATCACGTGAGACGGACTAGTCATCATCGGTGAACATCTCTATGTTGATCGTATCTTCCATACGACTCATGTTCGACCTTTCGGTCTTTGTGTTCCGAGGCCATGTCTGTACATGCTAGGCTCGTCAAGTTAACCTAAGTGTTTTGCATGTGTAAATCTGTATTACACCCGTTGTATGTGAACGTTAGAATCTATCACACCCGATCATCACATGGTGCTTCGAAACAACAAACTGTCGCAACGGCGCACAGTTAGGGGGGACACTTTCTTGAAATTATTATGAGGGATCATCTTATTTACTACCGTCATTCTAAGTAAACAAGATGCAAAAACATGATAAACATCACATGCAATCAAATAGTAGTGACATGATATGGCCAATATCATATAGCTCCTTTGATCTCCATCTTCGGGGCTCCATGATCATCTTCGTCACCGACATGACACCATGATCTCCATCATCATGATCTCCATCATCGTGTCTCCATGAAGTTGCTCGCCAACTATTACTTCTACTACCATAGCTAATGGTTTAGCAATAAAGTAAAGTAATTACATGGCGTTAAATCATTGACACGCAGGTCATACAATAATTAAGAGGACTCCTATGGCTCCTGCCGGTTGTCATACTCATCGACATGCAAGTCGTGATTCCTATTACAAGAACATGATCTCATACATCACAATATATCATTCATCATTCATCACAACTTTTGGCCATATCACATCACAAAGCAATTGCTGCAAAAACAAGTTAGACGTCCTCTAATTGTTGTTGCATCTTTTACGTGGCTGCAATAGGGTTCTAGCAAGAACGTTTTCTTACCTATGAAAAAGCCACAACATGATTTGTCAACTTCTATTTACCCTTCATAAGGACCCTTTTCATCGAATCCACTCCAACTAAAGTGGGAGAGACAGACACCCGCTAGCCACCTTATGCAACTAGTGCAGGTCAGTCGGTGGAACCTATCTCACGTAAGCGTACGTGTAAGGTCGGTCCGAGCTGCTTCATCCCACAATACCGCTGAAGCAAAATAAGACTAGTAGTGGCAAGAAAGTTGACAACATCTATGCCCACAACAGATTTGTGTTCTACTCGTGCAAAGAGAACCACGCATAGACCTAGCTCTGATACCACTGTTGGGGAACGTTGCAGAAAATGAAAAATTTCCTACGGTTTCACCAAGATCAATCTATGAGTTCATCTAGCAACGAGAGAGAGGAGTGCATCTACATACCCTTGTAGATCGAGCGGAAGCGTTCAAGAGAACGGGGTTGAGGGAGTCATACTCGTCGTGATCTAAATCACCAGAGATCCTAGCGCCGAACGGACGGCACCTCCGCGTTCAACACACGTACGGTCAGCGTGACGTCTCCTCCTTCTTGATCAAGCAAGGGGGAAGGAGAGGTTGATGAAGATCCAGCAGCACGACGGCTTGGTGGTGGATGCAGCAGGGATCCCGGCAGGGCTTCGCCAAGCGTCTGTGGGAGGGAGAGGTGTAGCAAGGGGGAAGGGAGGCGCCAAGTGCAAGGGTGTGGCTGCCCTCCCTCCCCCTCTTTATATAGGGACACTTGGGGGGGGGGGCGCCGGCCCTAGGAGATTGAATCTCCAAGGGGGGGCGGCAGCCAAGGGGGGTGCCTTGCCCCCCAAGGCAAGTGGAGGCGCCCCCTCCCCTAGGGTTCCGAACCCTAGGCGCAAAGGGGCCCAAGGAGGGGGGCGCACCAGCCCACCAGGGGCTGGTTCCCCTCCCACTTCACCCATGGGGCCCTCCGGGATAGGTGGCCCCACCCAGTGGACCCCCGGGACACTTTCGGTGGTCCCGGTACAATACCGGTGACCCCCGAAACTTTCTGGATGGTCGAAACTCGACTTCCCATATATAATTCTTTACATTCGGACCATTCCGGAACTCCTCGTGACGTCCGGGATCTCATCCAGGACTCCGAACAACTTTCGGTTTGCTACATACTAATATCTCTACAACCCTAGCGTCATCGAACCTTAAGTGTGTAGACCCTACGGGTTCGGGAGACATGCAGACATGACCGAGACGCCTCTCCGGTCAGTAACCAACAGCGGGATATGGATACCCATGTTGGCTCCCACATGCTCCTTGATGATCTCATCAGATGAACCACGATGTCGAGGATTTAAGCAACCCCGTATACAATTCCCTTTGTCAATCGGTACATTACTTGCCCGAGACTCGATCGTCGGTATTCCAATACCTTGTTCAATCTTGTTACCGGCAAGTCACTTTACTCGTACCGTAATGCATGGTCCCGTGACCAGACACCTGGTCACTTTGAGCTCATTATAATGATGCATTACCGAGTGGTCCCAGAGATACCTCTCCGTCATACGGAGTGACAAATCCCAGTCTCGATCCGTGTCAACCCAACAGACACTTTCGGAGATACCCGTAGTATACCTTTATAGTCACCCAGTTATGTTGTGACGTTTGGTACACCCAAAGCACTCCTACGGTGTCCGGGAGTTACACGATCTCATGGTCTAAGGAAAATATACTTGACATTGGAAAAGCTCTAGCAAACGAACTACACGATCTTGTGCTATGCTTAGGATTGGGTCTTGTCCATCACATCATTCTCCTAATGATCTGATCTCGTTATCAATGACATCCAATGTCCATAGTCAGGAAACCATGACTATCTGTTGATCAACGGGCTAGTCAACTAGAGGCTCACTAGGGACATGTTGTGGTCTATGTATTCACACATGCATTACGATTTCCGGATAACACAATTATAGCATGAATAAAAGACAATTATCATGAACAAGGAATTATAATAATAATCCTTTTATTATTGCCTCTATGGCATATTTCCAACACCTTCTTGCGACAAAACCACCATGCGGTTATGCCTCTAAGTCGTGCTTCGACACGTGGGAGATATAGCCGCATCGTGGGTGTTACAAGTTGGTAATCAGAGCCATCCCCGACTTAGGAGCCCCCTGCTTGATCGAATCACTGGCGTTGTTGAGTCTAGAACAAAAATGTTTTGAGTCTTAGGATTATATATACCGGAGAGTTGGATTCTTTTTACTCCTCAGTCCCTTCGTCGCTCTGGTGAGGCCTCTTGACGTAGATGTTTTTTCTTTCCTCGCCTCAAATTTCACAAAAAAAATTTAGGATCACGTGGGTATCTTGGGATCGTTCTGATATTCTTATGACGAGAACATTGTTCTTGGTGCCTCCCGACATTTAGGGGTTGTGGCAGTGTCCCGGGGAGTTGAGCTCCGAGGTGTTGTCGTCATAATTTTATCGTTGCAGTTCTGGAATACCTGAGTTTTGCTGACATCGAAAATCTCTTTTATGCAATTGTTGGTGAGATAACCTCGACGCCACCCAGTACTGGGGCGGGAGTTCGGGAGTATTGCCATAGCTCGTATAACGGATGCTTTTCGAAGGTTGAGGTACATGATTTCCGAAGGTTTCTTGGTTATGTGTTGATGGATGGATACAACTGGATGTAGGATTGTTAGTTTTGGGTGAGATATATATTGCTTCCCCTGTATCCCCAACACCAGATTCCATAACCAGAAAGTTTCAGGAGTTTTATAGGTGGAAATTCAAGTAGCTCTAGTTTTTTTCTTTCCGACAGATGCATGATATGAGATTGGGGTTTGACGTCTAGTGGTCCGCCTATCCATGGTCGTTTTTCCAATGGTCTCATTGTGTCTTAAAGAACCCTTGGCGATGCTGGTTCGGGGACACTTCGTATGTCATGTGCACTGCCTTGTACATGATGGTGCTGTACGATCGAGCCCGTGTGGGCCCCACCATGAAAACTTCAGACGAAATCTCTATCATATGTTTATTTCGGCTTATTCTGCAAGCCAAATCCTTTGTTTTGTTTTATTTGTGGTATTCGAGTTGCTTCGAAGTCAAATGTTGAATCCATACCTTTCATAAACGGTGTTCTCATATTGCTATGTGAATACTTATCCTTCTTGGTCATCGAGGTTGTCATGTTAATTCTTTTCCAACCGGCGTGCTTCTTTTCAAGTGGATCCGATCATTTCAACATTCACAAGATCAATTCTAAGTTTTCTCAACGGTGTTTGTTTCATCTGTCCCAAGTTGTCCTTGTTTTCCCTCCCTCCCACCCTTTTCTTCAAGGACTCAGATTTCTTAATCGGGTATCCATTTTATTGATGGGAAGACTCTCCATTCTTTTTCGTCAATGTTCTTATCCGGTGATTCTCAGGAAGATACTAAGTAAGTTTCAAGTTTATTATTATTCGTCTCTTTTCTTCTCCGGTGGATTTAACTCATGCTTTCGGTGTTGATCATATCCTTTTCCTTGTTCAAATGCTATCACATGCCGAGGATATCTCAGAAGATTTGTGTCTCCATTATCAATCTGTTCAAGCTATTTTGAGATTATTATCTCATTCAAGTCATTTTATTGAACCGGTGCAATCTCTCTTCAAAATTGTTCAACAGTGTTTTCTTTTGAGCGGGCCCTAACCCACAGGTCTTTTCCCAGGATCTTACTTGACTCTTCTAATTATCAGGAGCCATTCGCAAATTCATTTCCAAGTTTGACATAAGAATGATTTCTCAACAGTCAAATGTATCCTCCAAGTTCGCTTTCATATTCTTTTCATCGCTGGTTCAACCTTTCTGCTCTTCATTCCGGAGTATCTCAACAATTCATGGTGGTTCTCATCTTCATTCTCAACATTTGAAGACTGAAGAAGGATTTTTCTTAAATCTTGCTCCATTCTCTTCAAGATTCATGGTTCTAGCGTGATGCCATCCTCTCATAATTGCTTTCGATTGTGAGAATTATTTTCACCCATCCGGAGCATTTCATGAGTTGTTTCTATTTCTTTCCTCCGAAGGCCATCATGTCATAATTCTTCATTCTCAGTGTGTAGCTACCGTTCTCCAAATCTTATTGGTGCATCATTCAAATACCCTCTAATCAGTTCATGATCTCTTTGTTCTCATGTATCTAAATCCCCTCAAGTATCTTCATTCGTTTTCCAATTCTTCCCGATGAATTGTGGCTTTGCTACGTTCATTTTCAATTCTTTCGGTGGTTCGTTCAAGATTTCCTCTTCCGTTGTTATCATACCAATTCATTCGTTGTTTCCAAATCCCATCGGTGATTCCATCAATACCTTCTCAAGTTTACGCTATATCTCTCTTAATTCTTTCTACGAGAATAAGTAGTATGCCAAATCCATTGCTTGTCATCAATTTAAATTGGTGAAGGATAGACATGGCATAATTCTTATTCTTGTTTCATCCAAGTGATTAATTCCTTCTTTCAGAGTTTGTTCATCAGGAAGTAATTCTCAGTTCCAAGTTATTCATCTTTCTTGTCCGGAGTTCAAAGTTTACTCATTTCGTAGCTCCATCTAAAATCATCGCAAGGCTTCACCTTGTGTTTTCAACTTCTCTTTCTTTTTATCATCCTTTTATTATCGGAGTTCTTCATGGAGGCTCTACATGATGGTTCATCAAGGATTCCTTTCATTCTCGTTTTGTTCTTCAGGATTTTTTTCAAGAAGTTAAGATCCACCAAGCTATACTCAGAATTAAACATGGTGCTCAACACATGTTTTGTTTTGAGGAGTTCAACCATTCTTCTTCTTGCATTTCGAAGTTCAATTCTTTCTACCTTATCTTTTGAGGTGGTATTATATCATTCTTGACAATTTTCATTCATGTTTCGTGATTCACATGTTGTCAAGAATGAGGTATTTTAAATCCATCAATCTCTTCATTGGAGTTATCTTGGTAAAGATTTCACCTAAATCCTTCCCTAAGGAATGTTGCTATTGTGGTGCTTATCAATGATCCAAGTTATCTCTCTATCATCTTGGTGGAAGAAATTTTTCATCTCGTCGGTGTTATCAATTATATTATTTGTTTCCTAGTGGCAGAATTTCACCTCAATTTTGAGAAGTATTCCATAAGCCCACTACAAGCTTATTCGTTTCGTTGTTGGTTTTCTAACAACTCCGTTATAACCTTCTTGGAAGGGTGCTTTCCATGTTCTTTTGTGGCAGAAGTTGACATTTTCTTCTCCATTCTATTATTCCAATGATCTATCTTATATTCTTTCTTCCGGAGGCATTGTGATGTTGCTCTTTTCACTCATCATCTCGAATTGTGAGGATCGTGTTCTTTTTGTGCTTATCCATTTAACCGGAGTGTCATGTTTTTTTTTCAAGTTCTTTTCATCTTATCAAGTTTTGCCTCTCTTTTCAACCGGATTGATGTCTGAAATCCTTCTTACCCATTATGCCATTCTTTAAATAGTTCGGAGGCAGTGTGTTGTTGATTTCATCAAGTATAATCCCATCTTCTCAAGTTCATGTTCTATTCCTTCCATGTTCAACCAGAGTGCTGCCCAAATTCTTCCTCTCTCATCTTGTTTTAACCAGAGTGGTTTCGAATTCTATCTTGTCCATTAAACTCTTGATTCATGTCTTTGCAACCTTCAAGTTCTAATGTTGCTTGTTCCTCTTGTCTAATGGAGTGTTTTCAATCTTGTTCATCTCCCTTGTATTCTCTCTTTTAGTTTGTTCAATCTTTCAAGGTTCTTTGGTTTCACTCTTTTGTCGAAGAAGCAACTTAGCTTTACCTCTTCTCTTCCTCTTCCGTTTTCTCTCCGGCGCCATCCTAGATCTCGGGACGAGATCCTCTTGTAGTGGTGGAGTGTTGTAACACCCCAAGACCGACGCTCCAGAAGACTTCCATATTTTCATGATCACCGTGTGTTTCTTTGTGCTTGCTCTTTTATTTTTGCATTGCATCATGTCATCATGCCATCATGTCATTAATCTTTGCTTCTCAACTCAACTAATAAATTGCATAGATGGTTCATCTATTTAAATCGAGGGAAGGGTGACTTCTCTTTATAACACATCCTCCCAATATGAGGGAGCTATTATAAAGTATTCCATGGATGTGGAATTGCCTTTGACACACTTGCAAATAAATCTCAATGCCTTTGTTATCTCAATTCTTGGTCTCCGACTTGTCCTCTGATTCTTTTATCGTTTTATCAAGGCTCTTCCTAAATGTTCAACATTTTCGGAACCTTCGGATTCCTACTCCTTGTTCAAACCATTTGAATTAAATTCAAATGTAAACCTTGCAATCTTGCCCACTCCATTTTTCTTGGAACGAGCACATTTTTATGAGTCCAGGAAAATTGTCCTCCTGCTCAACTTCTTTTCCCTAGCCCATCTTCCTTTTCCTTCTCTATAATGCTTTTCTGTTAAAGAAAATTAGCGTGAGAGAGAGAGCCCAGCCCAGCTGCCCAGCTAGGCCTCTGGCCACTTCTTTCTCTACCGGGCCGTCCTCTAAGGCCCAGCCGCCCCACTTAACCTAAACCCTAGCCCGATCGACCCCCCTCCCGATCCCCATCTCCTTCCCTCCAGCGCCGCCAGCGCCCGGCCCCCTCTCCCTCTCCTCGCGCTCGATCCCCATCTCCCTCCGCGCGCCAGCACCTGACCTCCACCTCATCCTTGTTGAACCGCGCCACCGGAGCCCAATAGGTCGACGACCGCTCCTTCCTCTCCTACGCGTCCGCCCCCGCTCAAGCATCTCCGCCGGAGCACGCCCGTTGAGCTCCATCGCGCCCCCTCGTCGGCCCTCCTCCGCGCCGTTGCCTCGCAAGGACACCGCGTCGGGCCTCCCGCGCTGCCACTGGAGGCCAACTCCGGCGCCCCCTGCCTCGCGTCGCCCGCTGCTTCCGTCTACGCCGCAAATTCGCCGCCCCGCTGCTGAGCACGAGCGCTGCTGCTCTGCTCCACTTCGCCGCCCCTGCTCCATCCAACAAGCGCGCCGCCGCTGCCCTCCTCTGCTCCGCCTCCATTGTGCCAAGGCACCCTGGCCACCTCTCTGCTTCATCCTCGCCTATGCACCTTCCGCACTGCTGCCCTGACGTGCCTCGTTCTCATCACCTTGCCGCACGGCCTCGAGCACCCCGAGCTCGCCATTTGGGATGCACCGTGCTGCCATGGCTCTGCGTGATGTTGTGTCATGCTGCTGCTCGACGTGGCTATGCAACCTTGAGGCCATACTGTCGTTGGATCGCCAAGACGCAGCGCCGAAGCCTCCATGCTCGCTGCCAAATTCCACCTTGGCATAACTTGCACCCCATACATCTGTGATCCTCGTTGGGACGCCAAGACCGGACCCGTCAAGTACCCTTCGGATTCGTTAAGACCCTCATGTACAACTACACCCGATGATGCGACAAGTACCCCGACAACGTGTACATCTACACCGCCAAGACCAGACTGACAAGTACCCCTACGTCGCGTGTACCACTACCGTCGCCCCGAAGACATTGGATTCTTCAAGTACCTCTCCGAAAATGAGCGTGTACCACTACTTCCACTACGCCGCCACGTGTGCCACTACTTCCCACGATGACTCGTGAACGACTACTTCCACTACGAACTCGATTTGCTCCAAAATGCACGCTTCGAAGGTATAACCGCCGAGATGCCCTTCCGAGAACGAATCTTTACGATGCATGAGATGCTCATGTTTGCACCGTGTCTGAGTTGTCTTTGCACGTTCCTCGTTTCCCATGCCATTGACCCGTGGGAACCCGGTAGCCGGGATCACCCCACCATCCTTGCATGACACGCTCCCGTCACACTACCTTTTGCACCGGTATCTCCGTGAGCTATCGGAACCGATTTGTTGCTGTGGCATCATTTTCGGATTCGTTGCCGTGGCACCCTTTTCGTTCCGCCATGGCGGCCAAATGCTTCATATCATGCTCTTGTTAACATTTTCATAAAAATTGCATAAACTTGTATATGTCATCCGCATCATGATAACAACATTTAAATGGTTAAAATTGTTGTTTGCATTAAATTCAAAATATGCATATGGGGATTTTCCGGAATTGTTGTTCATTGTTCCGGCCTCATTTAAAAACTTGCCTAAATAGTTAGTTTAATTATGCTTCACCTCTTGCCATGTTTATCAATACTTAATATTGTTTGGTAGCTTAAACGAGATTAAACTAAATAAGTGATGTGGTGTTTCATCAATATGCAACTCGTTGCATATTGAGCTCCACTTAACTTGTAGTGTTGTTTTTGCATATTGCCATGCCATGCCTCATTAAACCGGAAATGCATCATACTTGGTTGTGCATCATGCCATGTTTATGTTTGTGTGTTTACCATGTTGTTTTCTTCTTTCTGGTTTGCTTCTCTCGTTAGCTTCGGTTTCGTTCCAGAGTTGTGAGGATTCGTTCGATTACATCCGTTTGTCTTCTTCATGTACTCGTTCTTCTTCCTTGCGGGATTTCAGGCAAGATGACAATTACCCTCGATATCACTTCTATCTTTGCTTGCTAGTTGCTCCGTTCTATCGCTATGCTGCGCTACCTATCACTTGCTTTACCATGCCTCCCAAATTGCCATGTCAGCCACTAACCTTTTCACCCTTCCTAGCAAACCGTTGTTTGGCTATGTTACCACTTTGCTCAGCCCCTCTTATAGCATTGTTAGTCGCAGGTGAAGTTGAAGATTGCTCCATGATGGATAGGATTATGTTGGGATATCACAATATCTCTTATTTAAATTAATGCATCTATATACTTGGTAAAGGGTGGAAGGCTCGGCCTTATGCCTGGTGTTTTGTTCCACTCTTGTCGCCCTAGTTTTCATCATACCGGTGTTATGTTCCTTGATTTTACGTTCCTTACACGGTTGGGTGATTTATGGGACCCCCTTGACAGTTCGCTTTGAATAAAACTCCTCCAGCAAGGCCCAACCTTGGTTTTAACATTTGCCACCTAAGCCTTTTTCCCTTGGGTTCTGCAGACTCAAGGGTCATCTTTATTTTACCCCCCGGGCCAGTGCTCCTCCGAGTGCTGGTCCAAACTAGAGCACCATGCGGGACCATTCCTTGGCAAGTTGGATTACGTCGGTACATGTACGCTTAGCTTATCCGGTCTGCCCTGAGAACGAGATATGTGCAGCTCCTATCAGGATTTGTCGGCACAGCGGGTGGTCTTGCTGGTCTTGTTTGACCATTGTCAAAATGTCTTGTAAACCGGGACTCCGAGTTTGATTGGGTCTTCCTAGGAGAAGGAATATCCTTTGTTGACCGTGAGAGCTTGTGATGGGCTAAGTTGGGACACCCCTGCAGGGTATAAACTTTCGAGAGCCGTGCCCGCGGTTATGTGGCAGATGGGAATTTGTTAATGTCCGGTTGTAGATAACTTGACACTTGACTTAATTAAAACGCATCAACCGCATGTGTAGCCGTGATGGTCTCTTTTTTGCGGAGTCCGGGAAGTGAACACGGTCTTTGTGTTATGATTGTGCGTAAGTAGTTTCAGGATCACTTCTTGATCACTTCTAGCTTCTCGGCCGTTCCGTTGCTTCTCTTCTCGCTCTTATTTGCGTATATTAGCCACCATATATCCTTAGTGCTTTCTGCAACTCCACCTCATTACCACTTACTACACATAAGCTTAAATAGTCTTGATCTCGCGGGTTTTGAGATTGCTGAGTCCTCGTGACTCACCCGATACTATCACAACAGTTGCAGGTGCCGATCATACCAGTGCAGGTGATACAACCGAGCTCAGATGGGAGCTCAACGAAGTTATTGGTCGTTGCTATGTTTTGTTTCATGCTGATCAGTAGTGGAGCCCAGTTGGGACGATCGGGGATCTAGCAATTGGGTTATCTTCTTTTCTTTTGGCTTCATCTGTAGTCGGACTATGTGTGTACTCTGAATGATGTATAAATTATATGTTCATTGTGTGTAGTGGCGATTGTAAGACAACTCTTTATCCCATTCTTATTCATTACATGGGATTGTGTGAAGATGACCCTTCTTGCGACAAAACCACCATGCGGTTATGCCTCTAAGTCGTGCTTCGACACGTGGGAGATATAGCCGCATCATGGGCGTTACACAAAGATCATGCAACTCATATCCTCTCTCTTGGCAACTTCCAACTCTAACACCCATATACCACAGATTCTGGCAACATGG
This sequence comes from Triticum aestivum, assembly GCF_018294505.1. Taxonomy (NCBI): domain Eukaryota; kingdom Viridiplantae; phylum Streptophyta; class Magnoliopsida; order Poales; family Poaceae; genus Triticum; species Triticum aestivum. The sequence goes on from NC_057813.1 coordinate 488,284,819, forward strand.
AACCACATATCAGGCAACTCAAAGCCTCTCTCCTCGCAACTTCTAATGCCAACATTTATGCCATAGATCTCTGGCAACCTGGAACCGCATATCAACCAACTAGTAACCTCTCTCCAAGCAACTTCCAACACCAAACTTCTAGATAACTCGCATTGTTCAAATATTGTTTACTTCGAGTAAGATCTTTTCGCCAAAAAATCGAAGACATCAACGTGTTCTTATTTCGACCACGCGGATCCTTACGTGATAAATGCCATTGACAAATTGGGAAAAAATGCTCATCCCTTGCAACCCACCTCCGCCCATTTAGCAGAGCTTTCTTTCAAAATAAAAATACACAACCTAGTCAAAATACATCAATGATCAGACACACATAGCAGCAAGTTTCAGACCGGTAAATTTACACGTACATGATACATGCTCAGGGCTTCAGGAGCCTAAAAATCCATTGGATGGTTAAAAAAGAAGATACACAAAGAAGACAAAAGAATCAGATAGATTCATGAGTGCATCACCACATGACAAGAAATTCCATTGATTGGTCTTCCTCCTATATAGGTGCTTTGACACAATATAATCAAGGCTGGAATTAGTGTAGCAGCAACAGCAAATTGAGTGCTAGGCCAACAAGTCAAGGTCAACATCTCTCTCTAGCAATATGTAAGCAGCAATCTAGAAGCGCACACGCGCATGCGCGCGCACGCACACACACACACACGCACACACACACACACACACATCAACCACACACAACACAGATGGATCAACTCAAGCATGCGCACATCAAGCACACGGCTCCGGTTGGTGCTGATGGCCATGGGGTTCATCCACGACTGCACTGCCGGAGAGATGGTGGATGGGCGGGAGCAGACTAACAACTACATCCGGAGATGTAGAGCTCCTGCACTGCATCCACCGAAACTATGCCTCGCAGACCATGGATGCGACACATAGAGGCACCTTGCGAGGGGTTGGCGGGGAAGCCGAGGATGTGGCCGTCAGCCTTGATGACGAGCCAGGGTGGCGGTCGTGGATCTGGGAGCGCCGCCGCCTCACCTACTTGATCTGGAAGCCCCACGTAAAGGGAGAGGGGAGGGAGAAATGGTGGGGGCGATGGCTGAGCACCGCCCTGGGGTGGTGGCGGCGCATCTAGAGATGGGCATGCGCTCCATCTGGAGAAGACGAGTGAGAGAGGAAGAGGTGGCGCATCGTGAGAGTGTCGGAGAGGAGGTATAGGTGGGGTGGTTTCAAAAATCCGACCATGTGGCACTCGGCGCCCTTGATTTGGATCGAACCACTAGTAGAAAATAGGGCTTTGGTTGAGGCCTGGGTAAGGGCATTAATCTTGATTCACTCATGAACGGGGACCAAAGGGTGCATCAGTCCTAGTTAATGAGGCCAGGGCGCCGGACGGGCCTTAGGGGCCATTGGTCCCGGTTCGTCTGACCCTTTGGTCCCGGTTCCAGATACAAACCGGGACAAATGGGCCTCGCTCCTGGCCGAGCACCTTTAGTCCCGGTTGGTGGCTGGAACCAGGACCTGTTGTTGTCCTTTAGTCCTGGTTTTAGTCACCAACCGGGACTAAAGATATCCCTATATATACCCCCGTTGTCGGTGTCAAAACCGGCGGATCTCTGGTAGGGGTTCCCGAACTGTGCGTCTAAGGTTGATGGTAACAGGAGGCGGGGGACATGATGTTTACCCAGGTTCGGGCCCTCTCTGTGGAGGTAATACCCTACTTCCTGCTTGATTGATCTTGATGAATATGAGTATTACAAGAGTTGATCTACCACGAGACCGTAATGGCTAAAACCTTAGAAGTCTAGCCTTTATGATTATGATTTCCTCTACAGACTAAGCCCTCCGCTTTATATAGGCACCGGAGGGGACTAGGGTTGTACAAAGTCTGTTACAGAGAAAGGAATCTTCATATCCGGGCACCAAGCTTGCCTTCCATGCCAAGGAGAGTCCCATCCGGACACATGTGAGAGTCTTCAGTCTTGTATCTTCATAGCCCATTGATACGTCTCCAACGTATCTATAATTATTTATTGTTCCATGCTATTATATTACCTGTTTGGGATGTCTATGGGCTTTACTTTACACTTTTATATCATTTTTGGGACTAACCTACTAACCGGAGGCCCAGCCCGTATTGTTGTTTTTTTGCCTATTTTAGTATTTCAAAGAAAAGGAATATCAAACGGAGTCCAAATGGAATGAAACCTTCCGGAGCGTGATTTTTGGAACAAACGTGATCCAGAGGACTTGGAGTGCAAGTCAAGAAGTAGTCGAGGCGGCCACGAGGGTGGAGGGAGCCCCCCCACCTACTGGGTGCGCCTCCCTATCTCATGGGCCCCTCGGGCGTCCACCGACCTACTTCTTTCTCCTATATATACCCACGTACCCCGAGAACATCAAAACAAGCCATGAAAACCTAATTCCACCGCCGCAACATTCTGTATCCGAGAGATCCCATCTTGGAGCCTTCGCTGGTGCTCCGCCGGAGGGGGAATCGGTCACGGAGGGCTTCTACATCAACACCATAGCCCCTCCGATTAGTTGTGAGTAGTTTACCACAGACCTGTGGGTCCATAGTTATTAGCTAGATGGCTTCTTCTCTATTTTTGGATCTCAATACCATGTTCTCCTCGATCTTCTTGGAGATCTATTTGATGTAACTCTTTTTGCGGTGTGTTTGTCAAGATCCGATGAATTGTGGGTTTATGATCAAGTTTATCTATGAGAAATATTTGAATCTCCTCTAAATTCTTTTATGTGTGATTAAGTTATCTTTGCAAGTCTATTCGAATTATCAGTTTGGTTTGGCCTACAAGATTGATCTTTCTTGCAATGGGAGAAGTGCTTAGCTTTGGGTTCAATCTTGCGGTGTCCTTTCCCAGTGACAGCAGGGGCAGCAAGGCACGTATTGTATTGTTGCCATCGAGGATAAAAAGATGGGGTTTATATCATATTGCATGAGTTTATCCCTTTTCATCATGTCATCTTTCTTAATGCGTTACTCCGTTCTTTATGAAGTTAATACTCTAGATGCATGCTAGATAGCGGTCGATGTGTGGAGTAATAGTAGTAGATGCAGGCAGGAGTCGGTCTACTTGTCACGGACATGATGCCTATATAAATGATCATCCCTAGTGAGGGAGTCCTGGATTAGGGGGTGTCCGGATGGCCGGACTATGACCTTTGGTCGGACTCTCGGACTATGAAGATACAAGATTGAAGACTTCGTCCCGTGTCCGGATAGGACTTTCCTTGGCGTGGAAGGCAAGCTCGGTGATATGATATGAAGATCTCCTCCTATTGTAACCGACTCTGTGTAACCCTAGCCCTCTCCGGTGTCTATATAAACCGGAGAGTTTTAGTCCGCAGGACAAACAACAATCATACCATAGGCTAGCTTCTAGGGTTTAGCCTCTCTGATCTCGTGGTAGATCAACCCTTGTACTACCCATATCATCAATATTAATCAAGCAGGAGTAGAGTTTTAACTCCATCAAGAAGGCCCGAACCTGGGTAAAAACATTGTGTCCCTTGTCTCCTGTTACCATCCGCCTAGACGCATAGTTCGGGACCCCCTACCCGAGATCCGCTGGTTTTGACACCGACATTGGTGCTTTCATTGAGAGTTCCTCTGTGTCGTCACTGTCAGGAAGGATGCCACACCCCGTCTTTAAAGATGACGCTGTTGCTAAAAGAGCTTTGGCTGTCGGCCAAACTCTCCGGCTAGGCAGGTTTTTGATGACCGCCTGTTCGGCCGCCGCGCCGACGATGACCTCTCGGGCCATCGAAAGCAATCTCCTCATCAGCTGGGAACTTGCCGAGCAGTTAGATCCGATGGAGCTCTCTTCCCTAAACGAGCTCTTGGATCGCATCGCCACCCTGGGACTCGCCACAGATTACGGCCAGGTTGGGCTTAAACCCGATCGGTGAGAAATTGACTCTTCCCAGGTCACCCACCATGTTGAAGTGGTGGAAGAACAATGCGGCAGATCTTCGCCCATCCTAAGGACCAGATGTGTCCAGATTCCTGATCACTCTGAGCCAGACATCCGCGGAGGGGAATACGTCGCCCAAGCCCTGAACCTAAAGTCAGGCAGCGGGCCTGATTCATTGAATAACGTCCAAGAAAACAAGATTTCGAATTCGGAAGTTTCTTGGCAACCGAGTCTTAGATCGGGCGAGGTTCCGGATTTAAATCCCCCCGCCCACCCAAATACAAGGGATCTATCCCAAATTCAGCAAGAGCCAGGGGAAACAGTACACCATTACTGGGCCAGATTCCTCCTGGTAAGGAACAAGATAAAGGACTGCCGTGAGGGGGATGCAATTTCATTTTTCTGTAACAACTTCACGGACATTGGAATCCTCAACGCCATAAGTCGCCGTGAAATTACATGCTTCGCCAACTTGACATGCATAGTACGAAAGTACTGTGCAACAGAAAGCGTTCGAAAAACCGAAACAAAATTCTAGGACAATCCGACCCTGAATACAATCCCAGTCTGAAACAAAAGGGCGCATTATCGCCAGGCACCTGGGCCAAACAACAAAAAACAAAAACCCTCTATAGGGTATGGAACCGTACTGGAGGGATGGCTGAATGGACCTTGTAAAATTCATAGTTCAGGGGAAGTCACACCAACTCATAGCCTTAGAGCATGTTGGATACTCCGGTAGGTGGCCAGAAGTGGCGAGGAGCTTTTAACTCCAGAATCCACAGAGCACCACCACAGAAACGCCAGTACGGTGTCAACAGTCTTCAAGACTTTCGCATCAAACAACGCGAGGAAACGAACACTCCGCAGCCTTACCAAAGTCTACCAAGTAGCAACAATAAACCCATGGAGTGACATGGCTATTACCTTTAATGCCAGTGACGAACCTAAATTCCGGACAGCCCGAGCACCAGCCGCACTGGTCCTCAGTCCGATAGTGGACGGCTTCCGGCTTACAAAGGTACTCATGGACGGCGGCAGCAGACTGAACCTCATCTACGAGGAAACCCTGCGAAAAATGGAAATAGACTGGAGCCGCATTGAGCGAAGCAACACAACCTTTAGAGAAATAATCCCCAGCCGGGAAGCGTGCTGTTCAGGGAAAATCACACTGGATGTGGTGTTCGGCACGCTGGATAATTATAGATCCGAGGAGGTCACATTTCAAGTGGCCCCGTTCAGCAGCGGATACCACGCTATGTTAGGGAGAGAAGCATTCACAATTTTTCAAGCTATACCCCATTACGGGTACATGAAGCTCAAAATGCCCGGACCCAACGGAATCATCACTCTTGCTAGTGATCTGGACACAGCGCTCCGCGCTGAAAACAAGACAGCCGCACTGGCCCTCGAGGCATTGTTCGAAGCCCTAGCGGCCGAGGAACTAACTGTGTTGCGCTCCACGGTGGACAGGGATGACGTGATACTCGACAAAAGATCCAAGTCCACCTCCTTCAAGCCGGCAGATGAAATAGTCAAATTCCAAGTCCATCCAACGGACACTACAAAAACGGCCTCCATCGGGGCACAACTAAACCCAGATGTAGACGCCGCACTCAAAGAATTCCTACGAGAAAATTGGGACATTTTTGCCTGGCACCCTTCAGACATGCCAGGAATCCCACGTAGGCTGGACGAGCATAGCCTGAACATCCTAAAAGGATTCAAGCCCGTTAAGCAGACTCTTCAGCGTTTCTCCGAACCCAAGAGACAAGCCATGGGAGAGGAGCTAGCCAAACTACTGGAAGCCGGATTCATCAGAGATATAAAACATTCGGACTGGCTAGCAAACCTGGTGATGGTACCAAAGAAGGACAAATCCTGGCGCCTATGCGTCGATTTTAAAGACCTAAATAAGGCCTGCCCTAACGATCCCTTCCCCTCCCCCGCATTGATCAAATCATCGATGCCACTGCAGGACACGATTCATTGTGTTTCCTCGATGCATACACTAGCTACCACTAGATCAAGATGGCAGAGTCAGACCAAGCCGCAACAGCATTCATCACCCCATACAGCCCGTTCTGCTTCAACACGATGCCCTTCGGGCTCAAAAACGCCGGCGCAACATATCAGCGCATGATTCAGACATGTCTGGCCAACCAGATCGGCAAAATAGTTGAAGCGTACGTGGATGACGTGGTCGTCAAAACCAAACACGTCGAAACTCTAATAGACGACTTAAGGCTCACGTTCGAAAACCTCCGAACATATGACATTAGGCTCAACCCGGAAAAATGCATTTTCGGCGTACCAGCCGGAAAGCTCTTGGGCTTCATTGTATCCGGTAGAGGAATTGAAGCAAACCCAGCCAAGATCCGAGCTTTGTCACAATTGGATATTCCAAAAGATCTCAAGCAAATACAAAAATTGACTGGATGCGTGGCGGCTCTAAGCCGCTTCCTCTCCCACTTGGGGGAAAAGGCATTACCCCTTTACCGCCTCCTCCGGCGCACCGAACACTTCGAGTGGATGGATGCTGCCATGGTCGGACTCGAAGAAATAAAAGCCATACTGGCAACAAACCTTGTCCTGGCCGCGCCAAACATCGGCGAACCAATGTTGTTATACATCGCGGCAACTCACCAAGTTGTAAGCGCAGTCCTCGTCGTCGAACGAGAAACGGACGGACAGAAATTCCCTGTCCAGAAACCAGTGTACTACGTGTCCACTGTCCTCACTCCATGCAAGTCCTGGTACCCGCATTACCAAAAAATAGCATACACAGTGTTCATGGCATCCCGGAATCTACGACACTACTTTCAAGAGTGTTCGATAACAGTAGCCTCCGAAGTACCTCTTAACGACAGCATAAGCAACCGCGATGCAACAGGCCGGATTGCCAAATGGGCCATTGAGCTCCTCCCGTTCGACATAACATATAAGCCACGGCGAGCCATCAAGTCGCAAGCCTTGGCTGACTTTGTCGCGGAATGGACTGAAGCCGAACTCCCTAAAGAGTACGTCACATATTCCAACTGGACCATGCACTTTGATGGCTCCAAAATGCTGGCAGGTCTGGGGGCTGGCGTCGTCCTGACGTCCCCAATAGGAGATACAGTCCAATATGTACTCTAGATAATGTATACGGACTCCAACAATGCAGCCGAATATGAGGCCCTTCTACATGGCCTCCGGATGGCAGTCTCCATGGGCATTCAACGCCTAGAGGTGCGTGGGGATTCGAACCTCACGATATCCCAAATAAACGGAGACTTCGACGCCAAAGATTCGAAAATGGCAGCTTACAGCAACGCCGTCCTAAATATGTCAGCTCGGTCCGAAGGGCTGGAATTCCACCATATAGCCCGGGAAAATAATTAGGTAGCAGACGTCCTGGCACGCATCAGTGCAAAGCGCGATGCAGTCCCCCCGCAACATTTTCCTGGAAAGGTTATTCAAGCCATCCGTACAATGGGAAGGGGAATCCGGAATTAACAAACCTGACCAGGCCGCATCACCTGACCCAAAACACCATGACACAATGGAAGACTCCGTCAATGAAGTCACACCCTCAGCCCACGAAATAAAGGTAGTAATCGCCCCATGGACAGAACCATTCTTAGCCTACTTAACTAGGCAGGAACTCCCCGAGGACCAGAATGAGGCACGCTGCATAGTGCGGCGATCTAAAGCCTATAAAGTCCACGAAGGAGAGCTTTATAAGAAAAGCACCACCGGAGTCCTTCAAAGGTGTATCTCCTAAGAGGAAGGGCGGAACCTTCTGGCGGAAATTCATGCCAGACTCGGCGGGCACCACGCTGCAGCCCGAGCCCTTGTAAGCAAGGCTTTCCGTACCGGATTCTATTGGCCGACGGCCCGGGCAGACGCTCAGGACTTAGTCCAGCGATGCGTTGGTTGCCAATTATTCGCTAATCAAAGCCACATGCCGCCTACCGCCCTACAAACCATACCCATAACCTGGCCTTTTGCGGTCTGGGGGCTTGACATGGTTGGACCCCTTAAAGGAGGAACCCACAAGCAAAAATACCTACTGGTGATGGTGGATAAATTCACCAAATGGATAGAGGCCAAGCCTGTAAAGACGATAGAATCCAGACCGGTGATAGACTTCATATCCGGGGTTGTACACCGTTACAGCGTCCCCCACAGCATCATCACTAAAAATGGCACAAACTTTACGGCCGACGAAGTTAAACTCTGGTGCAAAAACATGGGCATTAAGCTCGACTATGCTTCAGTCTATCACCCTCAAACCAACGGTCAAGTCAAGCGAGCCAACGGTCTCATCATGAGCGGCATCAAACCCAGACTAGTGCGATCCCTCAAGGAATCTAACACGCACTGCGTAGAGGAGCTCGACTCCGTACTCAGGGTGCTGCGGACCACGCCGAATCGCACTACCGGATTCACACCATTTTTTATGGTATACGGTGCAGAGGCAGTCCTGCCCTGCGACATAATTCATGACTCACCTCGCGTGCGCATGTACGAAGAAAGAGAAGCCGAGCTCTATCGGCAGGACAGCTTGGACGCATTGGAGGAGGAGGGCGACGTGGCAAAAGCTCATTCCGCATTCTATCAACAGCAGGCTCGAAGATATCAAAGCAGAGAAGTACGGGCCAAAACTTATAACGTTGGCGAACTAGTTCTACGCCTGCCGGACAAGAAAAAGGACAAACTAAAGCCCAAATGGGAGGGTCCCTTCATAATCGACCAAGTCCTGACTGGTGGAGTGTACCGTCTGCGAAATGCATCGGACAACCGACTCGAGACAAACCCATGGAACACAGCATGCCCACGAAGATTCTACGCCTAGCGCCGGACTCCGTGTTCGTCTCCTTCCTCTGTCCCTTTTTTATTTTATTTTTTTCAAATTAGCTTCCTGGTATTTCTCTCCTTCCCCCTACCTTTTTCTCCCAAGTCCTTAGGGGCTTGCTTGCGCGTTGTTCGCACATACTTGACGTGCCACCCGCGCTCATTATACCTGGGGGCTTCTTTATCAGAAGTTTACATAAATGGGCCTCATGCCCAAAACATGTGTGACACTTCCGCATGAACCTTTTATACACCATTATATGCATCGATATGACTTAAGTTTTGGCCAAGCTGGGTTGCCTGGCTCCTGTGCTTACCCCTACGTTCCCGTTTGTTCGGCTAGGTGGTAAAGGGAGCACCTCTGCGATGCTTCTTGCGGAAAGGGCATTCAATGCCATCTTCACTCCCTTCCTTGCTTCGAGGAGCAGGTCGAATAGTCAAAGAAGGGGATGGCTAATTCCAGGAATAGATTACTGCCGGGTCCGCCGAATGTGTACCTTAGACTGGGTGAAGCCGAAAGCTAGCGTTCTTAAGGGAATATTCGGTCGGTGAACTAAAAGATGATTTTTCTTGTTTATTTATCTGCCCCCAGATGCTTTTCTGCTTTTTTCTTGCAGTTCGGACATGCACTTTAGGGCATGCCCCCCCAGGGAAAGGAACCCCTAACGGAACTATTCTCCCTGGAAGATGTTTCTTACTAACCATGTAATATAACATAACTAGTTGGGCACTTGTCTGCTAAAGCACTTATGAATCCTACGCATGGTCTCCATGCATGCCCCGGTTCTTACATAACCGAGAGGGTATTCGGACACACTCCGGACTATCGGGTCCAGAGGTTGAAGCGAAAAGGTCCGCAATGACAAACGATCTACAATCCGGCTAGAAGGCATTTTACATGTCATTTTAAATTACATAGTCAACTTGACTCGGTATATTCTTCTTCAATACCATCCAACAGGCTGTCTAATTTACAGTCCTGTTGAGAATACTTGGCAGCCAACTCTACCTGGCCATACACTAAACTGACAGGGATCTCCTTTCCGTCAGGCCCCACAGGGCCGACCTCGGCCATGTGGTTTGGGTCAGCCTTCATGTACTGAGTCTTCACCATGGCCCAGGCCTCCCTGGCACCTTGACGACAGGCCAATATCTTCCAGAACCAGAAGCGTTGTCACACTCCCTCCAGCTTCTCCGCAAGCTCTCCAAGGCCTTCGGGCATAGAGAGGGATGGCCACATAGCCTGGACGACGCCTTGCATCGCCTGCCGAACTCGTTCGTGCAGTTGCAACAACTCGGGAAGAAGGTCCCCCGCTGAACCGGGCATCTCCTCCGCAGGACGACCTGTCAGCACATCTTTAGACATAGCTCTGTCAATCGACTTCCTCGCCGAACTCTTTTTTCAAAGATTCTCTTAAGCCCTTGCTAAAAATGCCACGTCGAAGTCGCCGATTCTCCTTTACGGAATCAGATAGCTGAGCACAAACATCCTTTAGTTCCTCGCCCAGCTGGGTATTGGCGTCTTGAAGCTTGTTCTTCTCTTGCCTCACCCTCGTCAGCACGCTCTCACCAGCCTTTAACTGGCGTAGGAGTTGCTGCTTGTCCGGATTCACTCCGGCCCTATCTGCACTGTTATTGTCAAAATTGCACATATGTCGCACTTCACAGCAGAATTATCTTTCGAAGCATACATTACCTGAGGGGGTCCCCTTGGCATTCTCTGAAGCGGCCAGTGCGGCCTCGAGTTGGGCCTTGCACTCTTCCAGCTCCTGGGACAGTTGCGTGTTCTTCTTTGAAAGATCCTGTATAACATATGACCCTTAAAACAGTTATCTTAACTGTTTCAAGTCTCGGGGGCTACTGACATATATAACCATCAGATTTACTCACCCGTATGTCTTTCACATACTGCTCTATGGCTCTAGCTAGACCATTTTGAGCGGCACGAAGATACGCATCTCCCGTATTAAATGCGTCCAACGCCTCTTGGGAAAAACATGCGTCACGAAGAACAGCCCGGCGACGCTTGTGGTTCACGGCACTCTCCACCTCTGAATTGGTGGCTGATAGCCCATCCGCGTCCTTTGTCGGAGGAGCGTCCGGTGCGCCCCCGTGTTCGCCTCCGCTTCTAGACCCGGCCTTGAAGCCTAGCCGGTGGATATAGTCCGGCGGGCGCTCTTCCTCCTATGGAGAGCATGGGCGTTAGTGTGACTTGAGGGCATAAACCCTAGGCGTTAAAATTGCACTCCGTACCGTCGCGCCGGAATCTCGATCTGTTCCGCACTTCTTTTTAGCCCACCTGGCTTCAATGGCCCTTGTTGGCTACCCACCGCGGGCTCGGCCCTCCGCCTCAAGGATTTCCCCTGCAAAGCGAAAAAACTATTGGTTCACGGCAATCAAAATAAAGCATGAATGAATCCTCTTGAAAGTACTGGGACTTCGGTCTCGGTTACCTTTAAGGCCGGAAGTAGTCCGGGATAGTCGGCCGTAATGGCCACTAAGGTGCTGTCCTTACTCAATTGATGAAACACCCCGTCAATTAACTCCACACATAAGTCCGGGTCCTCTTGGGAGTCCGGATCGAGGGACCGTCCTGGGTCCTCGGGTTGCGGAGGAGGTATTTTTATCTCCTTCACAGTCTGGCGCAGCTCCTGCGTTAACGTCGCTAGACTAAGTACTCAAATATGGGAATTTCGAAAGCGGGTAGACAAGTGGAAGTGTTCACTCACCCAGCTTGGATGACTGTACATAGAGAATCCGCCCCGTGGGTTGACACGGAGGAATTCCTCTTCTTCTCCCTTGTATAAAGCGGATAAGATCTCCGTTAGAGTGGCAGCCGAATCCGGCCCCTTGCGACCGCACCGGGTGGCGTCGTCCTCCTCGTTGAAATCCCACATGGGGTGGCCTCTGTACTGAAGCGGCTACACCCCCCGCGTAATGCATGTGGCCATGACCTCGATCATGGTCAATCCGGAATGAGCCAACAATCTTATCCGGCTCATCAGGTAAAGGACGTCCCTATCAGTTTCCCTCTGAGGGTTTCGTGGGCGCCAGCTCAGGCGTTTCTTCAACAGAGCGTTGTTAAACTCAGGAAGGCCGATCCGTACAGGGTCCGGCAGGGGGACGTCATCCATATAAAACCATTCCGAAGGCCAGTCCTCGGAAGCCTTCTTTGGGGTACCGGATAGATATCCGGTCCCGGCGATGCGCCATAGTTCGGCTCCGCCCACTTTATAAATTGACCCCTCCTGAGAGCGGGGCACAAGGCAGAACAACCTCTTCCACAACGCGAAATGGGCCTCGATGCCCCAAAACAGCTCACAGAGGGCCACAAAGCCCACAACGTGCAGAATGGAGGCAAGCGTGAGGTTGTGTAGCTGGAGGCCGTAGAACTCCAGTAACCCTCGGAGAAACGGATGAATTGGAAATCCGAGTCCTCTTATTAAATAGGGGACTAGGCATACCCGCTCTCCTTGAGAGGGATTGGGGACGCTCTCCGCCTGCTCTCCGCCGCTATAGGTGGCGATCCCGGCTCAAACTGGGACCATATATGCTGGGGGGAGGAGCCCCTTGGATTGAAGTACTACTAGCATGCTATGCGGGACGGAACACCGCTCCCAATCTCCGGGCCAAGGGCTGGAGAGGCGAGAGGAGGAGCTGCTTCGACCGGCCATGGTGGAATGGATCTCTGTCGAAAGCGCTCTGATGAATACTCGCGGAGGGAAGGTGGTGTGAATTGGATCTAAATCCCCGTCTCTTTTATGGGCGGCTCATTTACACGGCTGGGGGGGGGGTAAATGAAAAAAAACCTGGCTTTTCGCATTCGTTTGACACATGGAAGATGGTCATTATTAGGGCACAAAAGCCGAGGAGAGCAACATGCACCAGAAGCCGGACACTATCCGACAGGTACATGGAATTTGGAGAAGAACCTGCCTTGCAATGCCGAAGACAAACTTGCGCGCCGGACTTAATCGTTATTGAAGCCTGGTTCGGGGGCTACTGAGGGAGTCCTAGATTAGAGGGTGTCCGGATGGCCGGACTATGACCTTTGGTCGGACACCCGGACTATGAAGATACAAGATTGAAGACTTCGTCCCGTGTCCGGATAGGACTTTCCTTGGCATGGAAGGCAAGCTTGGCGATAGGATATGAAGATCTCCTCCCATTGTAACCGACTCTGTGTAACCCTAGCCCTCTCCGGTGTCTATATAAACCGGAGAGTTTTAGTCCGTAGTACGAACAACAATCATACCATAGGCTAGCTTCTAGGGTTTAGCCTCTCTGATCTTGTGGTAGATCAACTCTTGTACTACCCATATCATCAATATTAATCAAGCAGGAGTAGGGTTTTACCTCCATCGAGAGGGCCTGTCTCCTGTTACCATCCGCCTAGACGCACAGTTTGGGACCCTTGTCTCCTGTCCCTTGTCTCCTGTTACCATCCGCCTAGACGCACAGTTTGGGACCCCCTAACCGAGATCCGTTGGTTTTGACACCGACACCTAGATAATCTCATAATTATTCGCTTTTCTATCAATTGCTCGACAGTAATTTGTTCACCTACCGTAATACTTATGCTAGCTTGAGAGAAGCCACTAGTGAAACCTAGGGCCCCCGGGTCTATCTTTTATCATATAAGCTTTCAATCTACTCTTATTTGCATCTTTACTTTTCCAATCTATATTATAAAATACCAAAAATATATTTATCTTATCATATTATCTCTATCAGATCTCACTTTCGCAAGTGACCGTGAATGGATTGACAACCCCCTTATTGCGTTGGTTGCGAGTTCTTGTTTGTTTGTGTAGGTGCGTGGGACTTCTGAGGAGCCTCCTACTGGATTGATACCTTGGTTCTCAAAAACTGAGGGAAATACTTACGCTACTATTGCTGCATCACCCTTTCCTCTTCAAGGAAAACCAACGCAAGGTCAAGACGTAGCAAGAAGGATTTCTGGCGCCGTTGCCGGGGAGGTCTTTGCTCAAGTCAAGACATACCAAGTACCCATCACAAACTCATCTCCCTCGCATTTACATTATTTGCCATTTGCTTCTCGTTTTCCTCTCCCCCACTTCACCCTTGCCATTTTATTCGCCCTCTTCCGTTTGATCGTGTGTCTCCATGTGCCTTCTTTTTGCTTGCATCTTTGCTTGCTAAAAGTTTATGGATCCTCATCCACTTGCTAATCTTTTTAAGAGATCCAATTATTATAAACATATTGCTAGTGAGTTGAGTGCACTAGATTATCTTTATGAGGTTTTTCTTGAAATTCGTGAATCTGAAAATTGTGATGAAGAAATTTATGAAGAGATTCACGATAGCTCCTTGAATAAAAATCATGATTTTAATGATTTTATTTTAAATTCTCTTTATGTCAATTGTGCTAACAATATGCAAAACCCTAGGCTTGGGGATGCTAGTCTTACTATGTCTACTACTTGTTGCAATGATCATGATTGGGGTGATTCTTCTTTTGATCTCGAAAATTTATTTAACCCCCATGATGAATATGAGATTGATAATAGTGTTTGCAATATTATTGAAGGTGGGTTTGGAAGAGTTTCAACTTTAGATCCGACACATTTGGATTTTGATCAATCTTATGGAATTTTTAATATAAGTGGGCTTGGAGAGGTCATGACTTTAGTTAATGTTAATTCCACTATTTTGGAAGAGTGTCAACTTTGCATGCATGTGGATCGTGTTGAAAATATTTTATGTGATAGATATTTTGTTGAATTTGCTTATGATCTTACATGTAATTATTATGAGAGAGGAAAATATGATTGTAGAAATTTTCATGTTACTAAATTACCTCTTTTCATGTGGAGATTGCTATCATCTCTTTGTTCTTCCTTGCATATGCTAGTTTTTGCTTGCCTTGATAATTTGTTTGCTTAAAAGATGCCTATGCATAGTAAGTATGTTAGACTTAAGTGTGTTTATCACATGTTTTATGATGCTCTCTTTGTGCTTCAATTCTTGTCTTCCATGTGAGCATCTTTGAAATCTCAATGCCTAGCTAGGGACGTTAAACGATAGCGCTAGTTGGGAGGCAACCCAATTTTATTTTAGTTTTTTTGTTTTTGTTTATGTTTAGTAATAAATCTTTCTTCTACCTTCTGTTTAGATGTGTTTTATGTTTTAATTAGTGTTTGTGCCAAGTAGAACCTATAGGATAACCTATGGTGATAGTTAATTTGATTCTGCTGAAAAATAGAAACTTTGCGCGCACAAAAATAATTTTAGTAATTCACAAAAACGTGATTTTGCGTTGATTCTTTTTGATGTATATCAATAGACAAATTCCCCAGGACTTTCTGTTTTTATAGGAGTTTTAGAGTTCCATAAGTATTTGAGGGTTACAGATTGCTACAGACTATTCTGTTTTTGAAAGATTCTGTTTTGTGTGTGTTGTCTGCTTATTTTGATGCATCTATGGCTTGTATTAAGTGGTATGAACCATAGAGAACTTGAAATACAGTAGGTTTAACACCAATATAAATAAAGAATGATTTCATTACTGTACCTTATGTGGTGGTTTTTCTTTCTTTCACTAACGGAGCTTATGAGATTTCCTGTTGAGTTTTGTGTTGTGAATTTTTCAAGTTTTGGGTAAAGATTTGATGGACTATGGAATAAGGAGTGGCAAAAGCCTAAGATTTGGGATGCCCATGGAACCCCAAGATATTCAAGAATAGCCAAAAGCCTAAGCTTGGGGATGCCCCCGGAAGGCATCCCCTCTTTTGTCTTCGTTCATTGGTAACTTTACTTGGAGCTATATTTTTATTCGCCACATGATATGTGTTTTGCTTTGAGCGTCTTGTATGATATTAGTATTTTTTTAGTTTACCACAATCATCCTTGCTGTACACACCTTTTGGTAGAAGCCCACTTGATTGAAATTTATTATAATACGCTATGTGCTTCACTTATATCTTTTGAGCTAGATAGTTTTTGCTCTAGTGCTTCACTTATATCTTTTAGAGCACGGCGGTGGCATAATTTTGTAGAAATTCTTGATCTCTCATGCTTCACTTATATTATTTTGAGAGTCTCTTAGAACAGCATGGTATTTTCTATGGTTATAAAATTGGTCCTAGAATGATGGGCATCCAAGTTGGGTATAATAAAAACTATCATAGAAAGTGAATTGGATGCTATGATCAATTTGATACTTGATAATTGTTTTGATAAATATAGGTGGTAATATTACACTCATGCTAGTTGGGTGATTATGAATTTAAAGAATGCTTGTGCTAAAGGTTGTGATTCCCGTAGCATGCACGTATGGTGAACCGCTTTGTGATGAAGTTGGAGCACAATTTTATTTATTGATTGTCTTCCTTATGAGTGGCGGTCGGGGACGAGCGATGATCTTTTCCTACCAATCTATCCCCCTAGGAGCATGTGCGTAGTACTTTGTTTTTGATGACTTGTAGATTTTTGCAATAAGTACATGAGTTCTTTATGACTAATGTTTAGTCCATGGATTATACGCACTCTCACCCTTCCACCATTGCTAGCCTCTCTTGTGCCGCGCAACTTTCGTCGGTACCATACACCCACCATATACCTTCCTAAAAACAGCCACCATACCTACCTATTATGGCATTTCCATAGCCATTCCGAGATATATTCCCATGCAACTTTCCACCGTTCCCTTTATATGACACGCATCATTATTGTCATATTGCTCTTTGCATGATCATGTAGTTGACATGGTATTTGTGGAAACGCCACCTTCATATTCTTCATACATGTCACTATTGATTCATTGCATATCCCGGTACACCACCGGAGGCATTCATATAGAGTCATATCTTGTTCTAAGTATTGAGTTGTAATCTTGAGTTGTAAGTAAATAAAAGTGTGATGATCTTCATTATTAGAGCATTGTCCCAGTGAGGAAAGGATGATGGAGCCTATGATTCCCCCACAAGTCGGGATGAGACTTCGGACTTTAAAAAAAAGAGAAAGGCCAAATAAAAATGAGAGAAAAAGAGAGAAGGGACAATGCTACTATCTTTTTTTTACCACACTTGTGCTTCAAAGTAGCACCATGATCTTCATGATAGAGAGTCTCCTATGTTGTCACTTTCATATACTAGTGGGAATTTTCATTATAGAACTTGGCTTGTATATTCCAATGATGGGCTTCCTCAAAATGCCCTAGGTCTTCATGAACAAGCGAGTTGGATGCATACCCACTTAGTTTCTTTTGTTGATCTTTCATACATTTGTAGCTCTAGTGCATCCGTTGCATGGCAATCCCTACTCACTCACATTGATATCTATTAATGGGCATCTCAATAGCCCGTTGATAAGCCTAGTTGATGTGAGACTATCTTCCTCCTTTTTTGTGTTCTCCACAACCACCATTCTATTCCACATATAGTGTTATGTCCATGGCTCACGCTCATGTATTGCGTGAAAGTTGAAAAAGTTTGAGATTACTAAAGTATGAAACAATTTCTTGGCTTGTCATCCGGGTTGTGCATGATTAAATACTTTGTGTGATGAAGATAGAGCAACAGCCAGACTATATGATTTTGTAGGGATAACTTTCTTTAGCCATGTTATTTTGAGAAGACATGATTGCTTGATTAAGTATGCTTGAAGTATTACTATTTCTTATGTCAATATGCACTTTTATTTTGAATCATTTGGATCTGAACATTCATGCCACAGTAAAGAAAATTACATTGTGAATTATGCTAGGTAGCATTCCACATCAAATATTCTGTTTTTATTATTTACCTACTCAAGGACGAGCGGGAATTAAGCTTGGGGATGCTTGATACGTCTCCAACGTATCTATAATTTTTTGTTGGTCCATGCTATTATATTACCTGTTTTGGATGTTTATGGGCTTTACTTTGCACTTTTATATCATTTTTGGGACTAACCTACTAACCGGAGGCCCAACCCGTATTGCTGTTTTTTTTGCCTATTTCAGTATTTCGAAGAAAAGGAATATCAAACAGAGTCCAAATGGAATGAAACCTTCAGGAGCGTGATTTTTGGAACAAACGTGATCCAGAGGACTTGGAGTGCAAGTGAAGAAGCAGTCGAGGCGGCCACGAGGGTGGAGGGTGCCCCCCCTACTGGGCGCGCCCTCCTATCTTGTGGGCCCCTCGAGCATCCACCAACCTACTTCTTCCTCCTATATATACCCACGTACCCTGAGAACATCAGAACAAGCCACGAAAACCTAATTCCATTGCGGCAATCTTCTGTATCTGCGAGATCCCATCTTGGAGCCTTCGCCAGCGCTCTGCCGGAGGGGGAATCGGTCACGGAGGGCTTCTACATCAACACCATAGCCCCTCCGATGAGTTGTGAGTAGTTTACCATAAACCTTCGGGTCCATAGTTATTAGCTATATGGCTTCTTCTCTATTTTTGGATCCCAATGCCATGTTCTCCTCGATCTTCTTGGAGATCTATTCAATGTAACTCTTTTGCGGTGTGTTTGTCGAGATCCGATAAATTGTGGATTTATGATCAAGTTTATCTATGAGAAATATTTGAATCTCCTCTGAATTCTTTTATGTGTGATCAAGTTATCTTTGCAAGTCTCTTCGAATTATCAGTTTGGTTTGGCCTACTAGATTGATCTTTCTTGCAACGGGAGAAGTGCTTAGTGTCGGTGTCAAAACCGGCGGATCTCGGGTAGGGGGTCCCGATTTGTGCGTCTAAGGCTGATGGTAACAGGAGGGAAGGGACACAATGTTTTACCCAGGTTCGGTCCCTCTCGATGGAGGTAAAAACCTACTTCCTGCTTGATTGATATTGATGATATGGGTGTTACAAGAGTTGATCTACCACAAGATCATAGAGCCTAAACCCTAGAAGCTAGCTTATGATTATTATGATTTTGTCTCTAAAGACTAAACTCTCTGGTTTATATAGATACCAGAGAGGGCTAGGGTTTACATGGAGTTAGTTACAAAGAAGGAAATATAATATCCGGATCGCCAAACTTGTCTTCCACACAAAGGAGAGTCCCATCCGGACACGGGACGAAGTCTTGAGTCTTGTATCTTCTCAGTCCAACAGTCCGGCCAAAGTATATAGTCCGGCTGTCCGGATACCCCCTAATCCAGTACTCCCTCAGTAGCCCCTGAACCAGGCTTCAATGACGATGAGTCGGGCGCGCAATTTGTCCTCGGCATTGCAAGGTGGGTTCCATCTCCGAATACTCCAAAGTATCTATTGTAACAAACAATGTCCGACTTCCCATCAATGTTGCACTCCTCGGCTTCTGTGCTTCAATAATGACCATCTCCACGTGTCGAGCAAATACGAGGAGCCGGGACATTTTTGCATTCGCCACCCCGGTCCTGCAAGCAAAAACCGTCTATTTGAAGGGACGTGGATTCTCAGATCCAAGCTTCACCTTCTTCCCTTGAGCGAGCATCCAACAGAGCGTGCTCAGAAAAAATCATTCCAGCATGGCCGGTCGTCGCAGCTCCTCCTCTCGCTCCCATAGCTCTAGGCCAGGTGATTGGGAAGAATGTTCTATTCCTCAAAACCGCTTAATAGAGCTACAGACCCAGGGGTTTCTTCCACCGGCGTTCATGGTCCCCGTCTGAGCCGGACTAGCCACCTATAATGGCGGGTAGCAAGCGGAGAGATCTCCTAATCCATCCCCGGGGGAGCGAATATGCCTCATCCCGCATTTGCTAAGAGGCGTCGGGTTTCCAATCCACCCATTCCTCCATGGGCTCCTGGACTTCTACGGTCTCCAGTTGCGCAACTTCACCCCTGCCTCTGTGTTGCACATAGCAGGATACGTCGCCCTTTGTGAACTATTTCTGGGCTGCGAGGCTCACTTTAGGTTATGGAAGAAGTTGTTCTGCCTCGTCCCTCTCAACCAGGGGGAATCCATATGTCTAGTGGGCGGAGCCGAAGTATGGCGCGTCGCCGAGACCGGATACCTATTCGGTACTCCCAAGAAGGCACCGGAGAACTGGCCCTCAGAGTGGTTTTATGTCGATGACGTTCCCCTTCCGAATCCAGTTCGGCAGGTCTCCCTGAGTTCAGTAATGCTCCGCCAAAGGCACGCCGAAGTTGGCTCCCTCGGGGCCCCCAAGAGGAGGATACCAGAGAAATACACTTCCTGATGAGCAGGATAAAGTTACTGGCCAAATCAGGGCTGACAATAGTCGAGGTTATGGCAATATGCATAATGCGGGGAGTGCAGCCACTTCAATATCGGGGGAAGCCCATGTGGCACTACAACGGGGAAGATGATGCCACCCGCTGTGGTCATAAGGGTCCGGACTCCGCCACTGCTCTGGCAAGGATATTGTCCGATTTGTATAAAGGAGAAGAAGAAGAATTCCTTCATATTAAACCGCGGGAGTTCCCCCTCATGGACTTTGTAGGCTTTGGAACGCCGCACGATGCAATGTGCTTCATTTTGGTCCTCGAGGAGCTCCTGCCTATTTAGGTAGGCCAAGAAAGGCTCATTCTAGAGGCGATTACAGCCATGATTTCGTGGGCCGAAGGTGTTATTTCGGTGGCGGAGCCTCCGATTATGTCTGATGATTTGGAATCTGGGG
This sequence comes from Triticum aestivum, assembly GCF_018294505.1. Taxonomy (NCBI): domain Eukaryota; kingdom Viridiplantae; phylum Streptophyta; class Magnoliopsida; order Poales; family Poaceae; genus Triticum; species Triticum aestivum. The sequence goes on from NC_057813.1 coordinate 488,305,189, forward strand.
GTGTATTTGGATCCGTGCTAGTGTTGCCGGACTCCCCTTCCCATACCACGGATGGCTTGAACAGCCTTTCCAGGAATTTGTTAGGTGGGACAGGGTCGCGTTTAGCGCTGATGCGGGCGAGGATATCCGCTGCTTGCTTGTTTTCTCGAGCCACATGGTGGAATTCAAGCCCCTCGAACCTAGCTGACATCTTGAGGACGGAATTGTGGTAGGCCGCCATTTTCGGATCCTTGGCATCGAAGTGTCCGATTATTTGTGATATTGCGAGGTTTGAATCCCCGCGCACCTCTAGTCGTTGAATGCCCATAGAGACTGCCATCCAAAAACCATGCAACAGAGCCTCGTATTCGGCTGCAATGTTGGAGTCTATGTATAATATTTGGAGTACGTATTGGACCGTATCTCCGGTGGGAGACGTCGGGACTACACCTGCTCCCAATCCAGCCAGCATTTTAGAGCCGTCGAAGTGCATGATCCAGTTGGAGTATGCGCCGTATTCTTTAGGTAGTTCCGCTTCTGTCCATTCGGCGACAAAGTCAGCAAGTACTTGCGACTTAATGGCATGCCGTGGTTCGTATGTTATGTCGAACGGAAGGAGCTCGATGGCCCATTTAACAATCTGTCCCGTAGCTTCGCGGTTGTTTATTATGTCGTTGAGCGGTACTTCGGAGGCCACCGTAATCGAACACTCCTGGAAATAGTGTCGTAGCTTCCGAAATACCATGAAGACCACGTATGCTATCTTTTGATAGTGTGGGTATCGGTATTTGCATGGGGTGAGTACCGTGGATACGTAATATACCGGCTTCTGAAGCGGGAATTTGTATCCGTCAGCCTCTCGTTCGATGACGAACACTACGCTCACAACTTGATGTGTTGCGGCTATGTACAATAGCATAGGTTCGGCAGTATTTGGCGCTGTTAGGACTGGATTACTGGCCAATAAGGTTTTTATTTCGTCCAGTCCGGCCGCGGCCGCATCCGTCCACACGAAGTGTTCGGTGCGCCGAAGAAGGCGGTAAAGAGGTAATGCCTTTTCTCCTAATCGGGAGATAAAGCGGCTTAAGGCAGCCACACATCTAGCTAGTTTCTGGATATGCTTGAGGTCTGTTGGGATAGCCAACTGCGACAGAGCTCGGAGTTTTGCCGGATTTGCTTCAATTCCTCTATTGGAAACAATGAAGCCGAGCAACTTCCCAGAGGGTACGCCGAAAACACATTTTTCTGGGTTTAGCTTGATGTCGTATGTTCGGAGGTTATCGAACTTAAGCCTCATGTAGTCTATTAGGGTTTCAACGTGTCTTGTTTTTATGACCACGCCGTCCACATATGCCTCCACTGTTTTGCCGATTTGCTTTTCTAGGCATGTTTGAATCATGCTTTGATAGGTTGCGCCGGCATTTTTAAGCCCGAAAGGCATAGTGTTGAGGCAGAAAGGACAATATGGCGTTATGAAGGCCGTTGCAGCTTGGTCGGACTCTGCCATATTTATTTGATGGTATCCAGAGTATGCGTCGAGGAAACACAGTGAGTCGTGTCCTGCGGTGGCGTCGATGATTTGGTCGATGCGAGGGAGGGGGAAGGGATCCTTGGGGCAAGCCTTGTTGAGGTCTTTGAAGTCGACGCATAGGCGCCAGGATTTGTCCTTCTTCAGTACCATTACCAGATTCGCCAGCCAATCCAGATGCTTGATATCTCTGATGAATCCGGCCTCAAGTAGCTTGGCTAGCTCTTCCCCCATGGCTTGTCGTTTGGGCTCTGAGAAGCGCCTAAGAGTCTGTTTGACAGGCTTGTATCCTTTCAGTATATTGAGGTTGTGTTTGGCCAGTCTGCGTGGGATGCCCGGCATGTCCGAAGGGTGCTAGGCGAAAATGTCCCAATTCTCGCGTAGGAAGTCTCTTAGTGTGGCCTCCATTGTGGGGATCAACTGTGTCCCAATGGAAGCTGTCTTCGTGGGGTCTGTTGGATGGACCTGGAATTTGACTATCTCGTCTGCGGGTTTAAATAAGGTGGACTTGGGTCGCTTGTCGAGTATCACGTCGTCCCTGTCCGCGGTGGCATGCAGCGTTGTTAGTTCTTTGGCTGCTAGAGCTTCGGATAATGCTTCTAGGGCTAGTGCTGCGGTTTTATTTTCGGTGCGAAGTGCGACGTCCAGATCACTGGCTAGAGTGGTAATTCCATTGGGTCCGGGCATTTTAAGCTTCATGTACCCGTAATGGGGTATAGCTTGAAAGCTTGTGAACGTGTCCCGCCCTAAAAGGGCGTGGTATCCGCTGCTGAAAGGAGCCACTTGGAATGTGATTTCTTCGGACCTGTAATTCTCCGGAGTGCCGAATACCACATCGAGTGTGATTTTTCCCGCACACCGTGCTTCCCGACTAGGGATGATTCCTCTGAATGTTGTGACGCTTTGCTCAATGCGGCTTTTATCAATTTCCATCTTGTTGAGTGTTTCTTTGTAGATCAAGTTTAATCCGCTTCCGCCGTCCATGAGTACTTTAGTGAGCCGAAAGCCGTCCATGATTGGGCTAAGGACCAAAGCAGCTGGTGCCCGAACTCTCTGGAATTGAGGTTCATCACGGGCACTGAAAGTTATAGCAGTGTCGTTCCACAGATTTATTTTTGCCACGTGGCAGATTTTAGCGAAATTTCGATGAGCTCGCTTACGCCTATTGTTTGAGGCGAGAGTCTCAAAGACTGTCAGTACTGTATTGTCTTCTTTGGCGGGATGTTGTTCTGCTTTATGGCTTACAAGAAGATCCTCGCCACTTTTTGCTACCTGCCGGTGTATCCAACATGCTCTAAGGCTATGTGTTGGTGTAGTGTCCGACGTGCTGTGGAGTTTACATGGCCCATTGAGCCATTCTTCCAATACGGTTCCACGTCCTAGGGTGGGCTTTGGTTTCTTGGGGATTGGATCAGCTGACTTACGAGAGTTCGCCCGTTTAGTTCAGACAAAGGTTTTAGTGAGAGCCGGACTATCCCAAAATTCTGTTTGGGTTTTCCAGGCGCTTTCCATCGCACAGTACTTCTGCACTATGGCTGCTAAGTCAGCAAAGTGTACTATGTCACGGTGACTTATAGCATTAAGGATCCCTTTGTTCGCGCAGTTTTTGCAAAAAAGTGAGATTGCGTCTTCCTCACGACAGTCCTTGACCTTGTTTAGCACAAGGAGGAATCTGGCCCAGTAGCGATGTACTGTCTCTTGGGGCTCTTGTCTGATATGGCAGAGACGGTTTAAGTCTGGGTGGGTGGGTGTAGCTGAATCTGGATTCTGATCCAATCTAACGCCTAGGGGTAGAGGAGCTTCCGGGCTTGATAGCTCGGGATCCGAGGTGCTGCCCGATACCCGATTCTAAGTCTGGGGTCTGGGTCATGTCCTCCCGTGAGCGGGTATCCGACTCAAAGAGCTCGGTAATCCAGACATAATTCATCCTCAAAATAGAGGGATAATCCGTATGAGGCTCCTCCACTACCGCTATCTCATGGGTGACTGGCGGGGATTTAATATCCCTTTGGTCGGGTTTAAGCCCAATCCGGTCATAGTCTGTGGCGACTCCCAAAGCGGCGATGCGATCCAAGAGCTCATTAAGGGAGGAGAGCTCCCTTGGATCCATCTGTTCGGCGAGTTCCGAATCGACGTGGAGGCTATTCGTGATGACCCGAGAGGTCATCGTCGGTGTGGCAGTCGATCGGGCGGCCATGACGAAGCCGCCTAGTCGGAGGGTTTGGCCTACAGCCAGTGCTCCCCCAGAGGTGATGTTGTCCTTGACAAAGAGACAGGCCATCGAGCAATGCAGCGATGACACAGAGGAACTCTCAATGAAAGAACCAATGTCGGTGTCAAAACCGGCGGATCTCGGGTAGGGGGTCCCGACCTGTGCGTCTAAGGCTGATGGTAACAGGAGGCAAGGGACACAATGTTTTACCCAGGTTTGGGCCCTCTTGATGGAGCTAAAACCGTACTTCCTGCTTGATTGATATTGATGATATGGGTTTTACAAGAGTTGATCTACCACGAGATCGTAGAGGCTAAACCCTAGAAGCTAGCCTATGATGATTATGATTCTGTCTCTAAGGACTAAACTCTCCGGTTTATATAGATACCAGAGAGGGCTAGGGTTTACATGGAGTCGGTTACAAAGAAGGAAATATAATATCCGGATCGCCAAGCTTGTCTTCCACACAAAGGAGAGTCCCATCCGGACACGGGACAAAGTCTTGAGTCTTGTATCTTCTCGGTCCAATAGTCCGGCCAAAGTATATAGTCCGGCTGTCCAGATACCCCCTAATCCAGGACTCCCTCAATTAGCTTTGGGTTCAATCTTGCAGTGTCCTTTCCCAGTGATAGCAGGGGCAGCAAGGCATGTATTGTATTGTTGCCATCGAGGATAAAAAGATGGGGTTTATATCATATTGTGTGAGTTTATCCCTCTACATCATGTCATCTTCCTTAATGCGTTACTCTGTTCTTTATCAACTTAATACTCTAGATGCATGCTAGATAGCGGTTGATGTATGGAGTAATAGTAGTAGATGCAGGCATGAGTCGGTCTACTTGTCACGGACGTGATGCCTATATACATGATCATGCCTAGATAATGTCATAGTGATTCGCTTTTCTATCAATTGCTCGACAGTAATTTGTTCACCCATCGTAATACTTATGCTATCTTGAGAGAAGCCACTAGTGAAACCTATGGCCTCCGGGTCTATCTTTTATCATATAATCTTTCAATCTACTTTTATTTGCATCTTTACTTTTCCAATCTATATTATAAAATACCAAAAATATATTTATCTTATCATATTATCTCTATCAGATCTCACTTTCGCAAGTGGCCATGAAGGGATTGACAACCCCTTTATTGCGTTGGTTGCGACTTTGTCGTTGTCAGTCAACTAAGGTTGGCCCTCGGCCCCATTGCGAATCCGTAAACCAGACTGAAGAAATTGAAGCTAAATGACAACCTTAACCTACTTGCTTAAAGGATCCTTAAGAAACTGTGGACTTTTGCACCTTTCTGTCTAGCTTGAGTTATCTTTGAGTTCTCTCCCCTCGGTAAAGTGGATAGGAAAGATTGTTTGTGTAGGTGCGTGGGACTTCTGAGGAGCCTCCTACTGGATTGATACCTTGGTTCTCGAAAACTGAGGGAAATACCTACGTTACTATTGCTGCATCTCCCTTTCCGCTTCAAGAAAAACGAACGCAAGCTCAAGACGTAGCACCCATCAGTCTGGCCATGTCAACAGGCCGGACGCCCGAGGACCCCTTAATCCAGGACTCCCTCAGTAGCCCCCGAACCAATCTCTCAATGATGATGTGTTCGCCGCGCAAATTGACTTCGGCATTGCAAGGCGAGTTCCTCCTCCGATTACCTCAAGGTACCTGACTTAAAGAGCCGTATTCGGCTTTCCATTTAATGTCACGCCCATCGGCTTCCGCACCTTCATGACTTCAGCTTCCACGTATCAAGCGAATACAAGAGGTTGGGGTATTTTTGCACATATCACCCTGACCATGTAAGAAAGGCGTCTTTTTAAAGAGATTGGGATCTTTAGATCCATTCCACACCAAGCGAGGAATCCTCAGAGCTTGCTAGGAGAAACTATTCCAACATGGCTAGCGCTCCCATCTCTTCCTCCCGTCCCTACGGCCCCGAAAAAGGTGATTGGGAGAAATGTTCTATACCCCATAGTCAACTAGTGAAGCTGCCGACACAGGGAATTCTTCCCCTGTGGATCTCGTCCCCGTTCGAGTAGGATTGACTTCCTTCAATGGCGGGGCTCAGGCGGAGAATTTCCCCAATCCATCCAGGGGGGAACGAGTGTGCTTCGTTCCCTACTTGTTGGGAGGCGTTGGATTTCCAATCCACTTGTTCCTCTGAGGGATTCTGGAGTATTATGGCCTGCAACTGCACAATTTCACTCCTGCCTCCATCTTGCACATCGCGGGTTACGTTGCCCTTTGTGAGCTATTCTTGGGTTGTGAGGCCCATTTTGAATTATGGAGGAAACTATTCTGCCTTGTCCCTCATAGCCAAGAGGGATCAATATTTGAAGTGGGCGGAGCCGAGGTATGGCGCATTGCCGGGACGGGATACCTGTCCGGCACGCCGAACAAGGCATCCGAAGACTGGCCTTCTGAATGGTTCTATATCAAGGACATCGCCCTTCCCGACCTAGTCCAAATGGTTCTTCCCGAATTTTCAAGCGTTCTGTTGGAGAAATGCCACAACTGGCGCCCTCAGAGCCTTAAGGAGGAAGATAGCGTAGAAGTCTGTCAATTGATGAGCAAGATAAAGACGCTCGCCCAGTCCGGATTATCAATAGTCGAGGTAATGGCGACTTCCATAGTACGAGGGGTTCAGCCACCCCAATACAGAAGGCTTCCCATGTGGCACTATAATGGGGAAGATGACGCCTCCTGCTGCGGTCGGAAGGGTCCGGACACCCCCGCCGCTTTGGCTAAAATACTGGCCGAACTATACAAAGGAGAGAAAGAGGAATTCATTCATATTAAGCACCGAGACAGATTTTCCATGTACAATCCTCCTGGCTGGGTGAGTTCCAATCCCACTACTCTACTCAATCTACTCCCTGAGTCACTTTCCATGGACATTAATCTGTCCATTTGTAACTGGAATGGTAGAAGATCATCAAGGGGCTCCACAGCCCCACCCCACAGCCAGAGGACCACAACTGAGACTTTGACCCCGGATTCAAAGATGATCCAGATATATTCTTTGAGCTCAAGGATGGGGTGTTCTACCAGGCGAGCTATGATGGCATAGAAGTGGCCATCACCGCCGACTATCCCAGTCTTCTTCCTGCCTCACATGTAAGTAATCAGGAGACACCTCCTCCGAAAGAGCTTCCTTATTCTGCCTCACCCACCGCACTATCTTGTGCTCCAAAGGGGAGGCGCTCAGCGCGCCATCCCGCCCCAGAGGCAACTCCAAAGAGAGCGGCGCCCACACCAGGCAAGCTTTCAAAGAGTAAGGCAAGCGAAGACACATCGGAGCCGTCATCAAAGAGGTATGGCTTTGTAAATATGCCCTTTGGCAGTCACATCCAACTGTGACATTATCTGCTCGTGTCTTATCAGGAAGAGTGTTCGCTGGACTATGTCAAGGAGTCCTACCAGTCACACTCCCCACAGGCAGGTTCCAGATCCTGCCATAACAACAAGCGCTGATACGGGAATGCCGCCGGATTTTCCTTTGGTAGAGGATCCGGATGATGTGTCCATCACAAACTCAGAAGTGGAGAGCGCCATGAACCATCGGCGCCGGAGGGCCGCTCTTTGCGACCCCGGCTTTACAAAAGAGGCATTCAATGCCTTCAGCTCGGGTGATGCATACGGAGAAGAACAACCTGGTGCTTACGGAGAAGAACAACCTAGAAAAGTGTTGAACCTAGCTAGCTTCTGCGACAGCCGAACTAGAGAAATCCCAGAAGGCAACGCCTGGTAATGTGTCCCTCCATCGAGAAAAATAGAATTATATACCAGCAATGCTAACACAGTTGCATATTTTATGGCAGGATTGTCAGATCATCTGGGAGAGGCACTGGAAGTCGCACAAGCAAGTGAACAAGAAGCCAAAAGGCAACTGGCCGTGGCCGAACGTATACTGACATGGGTCAGGGAGGAGAAAAACAAACTCCAGGATTCCAACACCCAGCTGGGCGAAGAACTCAAAGATGTGCGGGCCTAGCTGGCTGACTCCATGAAGGAAAATAAGAGGCTGTGTGGCAGCATATTTAGTATGTGTTCAAACTTACCTCTGTGTAATTTGGCGAGGAAAGGAACTGACAGAGTTATGTCTGTAGGTATGCTGACTGGCCGTCCCATAGAGGAGATGTCCGGATCTTCGGGCGATCTTCTACAAGAGCTGTCGCAAATGCACGAGCGAGCTCCGAAGGCGATGTGAAGTGTTGCCAAGGCCTTATGACCATCCGCCGCCCCTCCAGGAAGTATGGAGGAGCTTGTACAGCTATTTAAGGGAGCGTGGCGGCGTTTCCGATTATGGAAGATATCAGCCTGCCGGGAAGGTGCGCAAGAGGCCTGGCCCATGGTGAAAACATGGTATACCAAGCTTGATCCGAATCATATAGCCCGGGTCGGACCTTTAGGGTCAGATGGAAAAGAAATTCCCACTAGTTTGGTATATGACCAGGTAAAAGTAGCTGCAAAATATTCTCAACAAGATTGTAAGCTAGACAGCCTGTTGGACAGCATAGAAGAGGAAATTTTTGAGTCCAAGTGACTATGTACTTTCCTTGACATATTTGTCCCTAGCCGGATTGTAAAATAATTGTCATGGCAAACCTTTTCGCTTCGACCTCTGGACCCAAAGGTGCGGAGTGTTTCCGAATACCTGAGCGGCAAAATAAACCGGGGTATGCATGGAAACCAGGAGTAGGGGTCATAGTTGCTTGAATAGACAAGTTGTATCTGGCTAGCTAGGTTATATTACATTGTGAATGTAAGAAACATCTTCCAGAGAGAATAGTTCTGTTAAGGGTTCCTTTCCCTGGGTGAGCATGCGTCAACGTGCATGCCCGAACTGTGATTGAAAAATTGCAGTATACATAACATCTGGGGGGTTCATAGTGTAATGAGTAAAAAACATCTTTAGTCCGCCGACCGAATATTCCCTTAAGAACACTAGCTTTTGACTTCACCCAGTCTGAGGTACACATCCGGATGACCCAGTAGTAACAATCGCAGAGGTGCTCCCTTTATGCCCTAGCCAAACTAACGGGAACGTAGGGCATAAGCACAGGAGCCAGGCAATCCAGCTTGGCCAAAACTTAAGTCATATCACTACAAAAAAAGACACATCCGTGACATTTTGGGCCGAACGAATTTTTTTCTGTCATACATATGACACTTCTATGACGATAATTGTGACAAAACCCGGTGTCATCATAGATGTGGTGGGCTCCTACTTCTATGACAAAAAATCATGACAGAAAATCGGCTTTTCATCCTGGGTGGGCCGGAGACGCAGCTGCATGACATTCTTTGGGCCGTCCATGACGGAAAAAACCATGGTAGAAGCGAGGGCGAGGAAAATTTCGGGGATTTCCCGGTTACGGTGGGAGGTCGGGGGCCGAGCGATGCATGTTTCTCTCATACACGTACGCGCGTGTGTGTGAGGCATTGGCTCTAACTGAACCCAAGCGAGGCGTTGGGTTCTAACTGAACCCGAGCGATTGCACTACAGGCTACGCGTTACTGAATCCGAGCGATCGATCGATGGCTGTTAACTGAACCCGATCGAGCGATTCCTTCGCTACTGCTGCTAACTGAAGCCGATCGATGCTGCCTCTGGGATGAACAATGAGCATTGCGAGGGGGGTGGATGAACAGTGAGCGATGGCGTTGCCTCTGGATGAACAGGACCCCCGTGGTGTGGTGGAGGGCTGGATGAACAATAGACGGTGGAGGGGTGCCCGTGGAGGGGTGGTTGAACATGACCCCGTGGTGTGGAGGGCTAGATGAACAGTAGACGGTGGAGGGGTGCTCGTGGAGGGGTGATTGAACAGGACCCCGTGGTGTGGAGGGCTGGATGAACAGTAGACGATGGCGGGGTGGTTGAACACTATCCGGTGGAGTAGCGCGCGATGGAGGCTGGATGAACAGGAGCCCGTGGAGGCTGGAGGAGGTCGACGGTAGCCCGTGGAGGCAGGAGGAGGTCGACGGTGGAGATGAACAGTATCCCGTGGTGTCTCGTTTTGCGGTACGCCACACCCCTCCCGATGAACAGGACCCTCATTTCGACCGTAGGAGGTCCGTTTCGTCCGTTTTACGGTACGCCAGACCCCTCCCGATCAACAGGACTTCCGTTTCGACCGTAGGAGGTCCGGTTTGTCCGTTTTGCGGTACGCCACATCCCTCCCGATCAACAGGACCCCCATTTCGACCGTAGGAGGTTTGTTTCCTCCGTTTTGCAGTACGCCAGACCCCTCCCGATGAACAGGATCCCGTTTCGAACGTGGCCGGTCGAACACAAGGCCGTTTCCTCTGTTTTGCGGTACGCCAGGCCTCATTTCCATCGCCTGTTCCGTCCAAGCCCTCCCGATGAACACGACCACGCATTCCGTTCCGACCCAGTAGGTTGGCTCCCACACGTTCTGTTGCCTCCTGATGAACACGACGCATTTCATTGCCTCCCCATGAACACGACGCATTCAGTTGCCTCCTCATGAACACGACGACGACGTTGTTTCTCCGTTCCGACCCAGTCATGTACACGAGCCCTCGCCGTACGTATGCGCGATAGGCGTTCGAGACCCCGCCCATATGTACACATACGTGGCCATATTTTCTTTCTTGCACCCTGGCCGCTGTACGTACGTGTACATGCTACGTGCGCGCCTCTACTACGACACGTGTGCGCCTCTACATCGACAAGTATATATGTACGTACATGTTCGCGACTAGAATGACAACGCTACGTACGCATCGACCAGGTGGGTCCCGACTGTCAGGCACTTCCTTTGCCTGCGAAGATGTAGCTGGTGGGTCCCAGTAGTTAGGGGGGTGAATCATTTTTTTTGCCTGGACGCACTTCCTTGCGTGCGAAGATGTAGCTGGTGGGTCCCAGCAGTCAAGGGGGCGAATCATTTTTTTTGCCCGGACGCACTTCCTTGTGTGCAAAGATGTAGCTGGTGGGTCCCAGCAGTCAGGGGGAAACATTTTTTTTGTGAAATACGGTGGCCCGTCCGGTGGGTCCCCGCTGTCAGGTGGAGGAATCAATATTTTGCGCGTAATAAGGAGGCACTTCCTTGCTGCGGCTGTGGACCCAGCTGTCAACCTCTCCATGTACAGTCTACATCCGATGGAAGTCGTTCCTTGACCACGTTGACCACGCCGCACCGAGAGCACCACGGCGGTGGATGATGGCGAGGCCTAGGAAGGGGACGACTCGGAGCCGGGGAAGACGCAGCAGCGGATGCCCACGCGAAGAGGAGTACGAGGGTTCACTAGTTCGGCTGCGGTGTGAGGCTGCTATCGCCGCAGAATATCATGGGGTGTGGGTGAGTAGAGGCATGGCCTGGCCAGTGATGGGAGTACTAGGGGGCGGTGAGGCCTCCGTGGCATCACAGCCGAACACGGGAGGCAGGAGCACGCGGCACGACCGGCGCTGGTTTGGGCGGCTGGAGCAAGAGGACCAGAGGTTGAAGAAGCACTACGGCCGTTGGATGGACATCGTACGGTCACTGGAGCTAGAATCGGGCATATTGACTAAGTTGACAAAGCCCTCCGTCCCCGTCAACTTAGTAGGCCCACAAGTCAGCCTGCCACTATACTGGGTCCCAGCTAACAGGGGGAGTATTCATTTTTTTGTGCGTAATAAGGAGGCACTTCCTTGCGTGCGAAGATATAGCTGGTGGGTCTGAGCTGTCAGCGGCGGTAACGTTTTTTTTGCGAAATACAAAGGCCCTTTCGGTGGGTCCCCGATGTTAGGTGGAGGAATCATTATTTTTCTTGTAATAAGGAGGCATTTCCTTGCGTGCGGCCGTGGACCCAGCTGTCAGCCTCTCCACGTACAGTCCACTTCAGATGCATGTCGGTTGATGACCATGTTGACCAGGCCGTGCCGAGAGCACCAGGGCGGTGGACGACGGCGAGGCCTAGGAAGGGAACGACACGGAGGCAGGGAAGACTCGGCAGTTGTTTCCCACTCGGAGGGGAGTACGACTGTACGAGGGTTTACTGGTTCTCCTGCCCTCGCCGGAGAATAACAGCAGGTGTGGGTGAGTAGAGGGATGGCTAGGCCAGCGATAGGAGGACGGTGGGGCGGTGAGGCCTGCGCGATAGCACAGCCGGCCGCGGGGAGGAGGGAGCAGGCAGTCCCGCCGGCGCTTGTTTGAGCGGCTAGAGCAGGAAGAGCAGAGATTGAAGAAGCACGACTGTCGTTGGATGGACATCGTACGGTCACTGGAGATAGAATCGTTCATATTGACTAAGTTGACAAAGCCCTTCGTCCCCATCAATTTAGTAGGCCCACAAGTCAGCCTCCCACCATGGTGGTTCCCAGCTAGCAGGGGGTATTCATTTTTCTGTGCGTAATAAGGAGGCACTTCCGATGGGTCTGAGCTGACAGCGGGCGGAATGTTTTTTTCGCGAAATACGGTGGTCCGTCCGGTGGGTCCCGACAGTCAGGGGCAAACATTTTTTTCACAAAATACGGTGGCCCGTCCGGTGGGTCCCAGCAGTCAGGGGGGAAACGTTTTTCCGCGAAATACTAGTGGCCCATCCGGCGAGTCCCTGCTATCAGGTGGAAGAATAATTATTTTGCGCGTAATAAGGAGGCACTTCCTTGCGGCTGCCGTGGACCCAGCTGTCAGCCTCTCCATGTACAGTACTCTTCCGATGGAAGTCGGTCATTGACCACATTGACCACGCCGCGCCGAGAGCACCACGGCGGTGGACGACGGCGAGGCCTAGGAAGGGGACGACGCGGAGCAGGGGAAGACGCGGCAGTGGATGCCCACGCGGAGAGGAGTACGAGGGTTCACTGGTTCGGCTGCGGTGTGAGGCTGCCATCGCCGCAGAATTACCGGGGGAGTGGGTGAGTGGAGGGATGGCCTGGCCAGCGGTAGGAGTAGTATGGGGATGGTGAGGCCTCCGCGGCAGCACAGCCGGCCATGATCGGCAGGAGCATGCGGCACGACCAGCGCAGCTTTGGGCGGTTGGGGCAAGAAGACCAGAGGTTGAAGAAGCACTATAATCGTTGGATGGACATTGTTGACCACGCCGTGCCAAGAGTACCAGGGCGGTGGACGACGGCGAGCCATACAAAGGGAACGACACGAAGCCGGGGAAGACACGGTAGTGGCTGCCCACGCGGTGTAGAGTACGAGGGTTACTGGTTCGGCTGCCGTCGCCAGAAAATAACAGGAGGTGTGGGTGAGTAGAGGGATAGACAGGCTAGGGATGCGAGTATGATGGGGCCGTGAGGCCTGCCCGGCAGCACTGCCGGCCACGGGAGGCGGGAGCAGGCGGTTCCGATGACGCTGGTTTGGGCGGCTGGGGCAGGAAGATCAGAGACTGAAGAAGCACGATTGCCGTTAGATTGACATCTAACGGTCTAACGCTGGTAGAGTCGATTGTTGACTAAGTTTCTTTTTTGAGAAAACTTGTGTACGCCTGAACTTAGTAGGCCCACAAGTTAGCCTCCAAATCTGTGGCAGACAACATAAAGCCCATTTGCTATTTTTTATAATTTGCAGCCCATTTGCTAATTCTTAAGTAATTTATTACAGCCCATTTTCTTCCCAGGACCACGGTCAAAAAGTTCAACCTTACTTTGCATATTTCAGTAGAGTCCGAACTGTTGTAATCCCGAAATGATAAACATTTTTTAAGAACTTTTTGATTTGCCAAAAAAATTGTTTTGTTTTTGTAAGCAAATAAGATGTGGGACAATTGAGTTGGTTTAAGGGAAAACCAGTGGTAAAAAAATCAGCACTGGGTGGGAAAAAACAACAAAAATAAGGATGTAAATATGAAAAGAGAATTTTATGTGTTTTCAATATAATGATATGTGTATATGAACTAGTAACACTATAGGTAGAGATTAGAAAACGGATGTAGGACATGCGTTTCAAGAGGAAAATAAAACTAGGCTGTGTGTTTGATTCAGTAAAAAAACTGCTTGCAGATGTTGTAAGACAAATATAACTAACGCTGGTGGGCCAGAGGCCAGTAGATACCTGCTGGATCTTTGTGCCCCGTTGTCGTCATGGGCTGGGTCTGTTAAAAACAAAACTAACCCTGGGCAGTCTACAACCCAGTTGAAACTTGCTCGACTTGAAAAAAAACAATATACGTGCTCAATAAACGAGAGAATTCTGCAAGTACAGACTGATAACTGGGATGCAGCACGGATATTGTTTTTTTATCATGATAATAAGTGCATGCACTTGTTTCAAAAAAATTGGAGAACTGGGAATTCGAACGGCGGGTGCTTATGCTACCCATCAAATAAAAATCAGGTGCCTGAAAATTTGTTTCGAAACAAATGATTCAGCTTTATATCCACGTCGACCCTCGGCATGATGGTTGGAAGCAAATGCAAGTTCATACAAAAAAGATTGTTAACAACAATACCAACTTGCGGACAACAAGGTAGTACAACTACCAATACCAAACTAACTTATAATCTTTTTACTCCTGGCCCTATTGTTCGTCTGGTAGAAAATCTTGCAGAGGACCAGCTCCCACTCCTTCTCCTGATCCAGGTCCCTAAGGTGGTACTGGTGCATCACCGAGTTGGCCTCTGCTGGTCGAAGTTCTTGTTGGTGTGTAGCACCAGAACCTTTTTTGCTGCCCGTCTGCCGTCCGTTCACCATCACCGGCAAGGTATTGCCGGTCTTGTGCCACATCGCATGGATACCGCACTCCGACTGTATCTTGCGACGCGTCCACATGCCCCTTTTGAACGCCCTGGAATTGCGCTGGAAGAAATGCTTCCTTAGGCCACTCAGTGTGATACCTGCAGTATTGTGGAATACAGGTTTTAGTGTACCTAGTTGGCATTTTCATATCATCTTTGGCATGTTGCAGTCACTTGTTTCACTTTTTATTAACTGTCAACTTGTAATTGCTTCACCAGGTCTGCATCTAAAAAGAAAAATAGAGCTATAAACAAAGGAATATGTTTGTGCAAGTAGACGGCCGATCGGTGTCTTACCAGAAAGTTTCTCAGGTTGGGTGTAGCATATGCCGTGCTCGCTGTCGATGGTTGGTATGAACAAATTGATGAGAGACTAAAATCTCGCGCTGTCAACACTCACTTTGGCGTATCCAGTTATATGGTCCTCAATGTATGATCAATCGACAGTTTTAAGTGAATGACGAAAGATCTCGACAGATAAGTGGTACTCCAAATCTGAAGTGCAGAATACCCGAACACGCCGCCGGGATTCTTGTGTCACCTCACGCGCAGCGTGTTGTCACGTCAATTCAATGTGTGGACATGATGAATAATTTGACTTACGTATACTAGTACTGCTACTGTACTACTTACTAATCTTATTTGGTGTCACAATTATACATAGGTTTAACTAACAAGTACGCACTTGAAGCCTAACTGATATATATGTATATATATGGCTTCTACACATCATCTCCATCATAATTATCAGTACATCCTGCGCAGGTGAGTTAGGATGCACTTGATCCCAGGAAGGTATCTATCCTTCAAACCAGAGGAGTGCTTCAAACTAACAACAGTACATAATATCCAACAAAAGAGGGTCGTGCTACAGCAGCAGAATACATGGCTCAGTCTAGATATCAGCACGTATCAAGTTGTGCATATTTGCTGTTGGCATGAACCACATCACCGCATGTCGGGTTTGCAAAAGCCATCCATCGCATGGAAGCTTGATGCCTTCCACACACTGAAGATTATCTGGTAACAAGCTGTGTTGACGAATCTCTGGATATGGTGATTCATGAAACCCATGGTATGATGTGTAAACACAGACCCCCCTCGCGAATGGAAGTTGCATAGCACAGTAATCATCACCGGTGATATGGTCGATGATTGGTTGGATGATCGGATAATTGAGCCCGAGGAACAAGGAGTGGTTGCCGAGGCTGTAAACCCGCCTCCAGTTGAATACGCCTGGCCCGACGAAGCTGGGATCTTTCTCGAACATGAAGCAGCCATAGCCATCAATGTCATGAACGCCCCATGCATTGTACTGCATGTGGTTTGATGTAATGTTTGGTCAATTTGGTACGTGCGAATGAGCATCAAATGACCGCCGTCAGCTGAACGAGCGATAAACCACCACCCATCGGCTGGTATAATTCCAGGTCATGGAATCACGAAGGCCAGCGCATTTGCGTCTCCTGCAACAATTCAAATTGGAGACCAAAGGGACAAAAATAAACAATCATGTTCAGAGTATGTGTGGAATTAAGATTATTATAACAGTGACACATATCATAGACAGAGAATTGCAATGCGTGGTCATAATCATACCCCAAGTTAAAAAAATAAGCCAATGGCTTTCATATTCTAGCAATATGTCATGGTTCAAACATCATGTAATAATGAGAGGAAAACAGCTATGACAGCGCCTACTCATATTCTACCATAGTACTTACTACTACTGTTCTCATATCAACTCTAAGCAATAACATGTGTTGTTATAAAAATCTTGTAAACGAGAGTAACATATAGCAATCATGATGTTATGCTCATAATATGTATTCTAACAATCATTAGATGCCAATTGTTCTCATATCAACTCTAACAATAACATGTGTGGTCATAAAAATCTAGGAAATGAGAGGAACATATAGCAATGATGTGGTTATACACATGCTATGCATTCTAAATTTTTAACAAATGAACAGGCAGTCGTATTCATAAGTTAAAGATGAGATGAGATAGAACAATTACACGGCGATAGATTCCACCAGTATAGGCAGCCAATCTATGCGTCGACCGCGTAAACAATGCCATCATGCACTATAGCATCAGACAGAAATGTTGCCTCAACAGGATTGATGATGAGCCATAACCATGTATGGCGACCGGATTCCAGATAGACTAATCCTATGTTGAACAAGGCAATGAGCTTGTAATCCATGTAGTCTTCTGATGGTGTGGGTACTTCGCAGATTACAACTTTCTGCAGACAAAGGTCGAGCCAAAAGCTTGATGCGTCTCGTGCATAGTAGGCAGGAGTGTCCGGCGGGCCGCGGCGCTCGATGGCGGCGGTATCCAATGATGGAAGGGTGATCTCTCACTAGGTGTAGATATCCACGAGACGCCAAGGACTACCAGTGTGGTGGATGAGGACGATCCAGTTGGCCTTCATGCCCTCCCAGTAGTGGGCGCACATGAAGGACAGGTGGACGGGTAGTGGTAGCATGTCGAGGGGCACCACGGCAACCTCTGTAGAATCATCAAGTCGGTGTCTGGGCCACCTGCGAGGATCGGGCATCAGCAACCAGGGTGTCTTTAAAAGAGCCGTCCGGTTGCAGACGAGTAGATGGTACAAAGACATCGAGCATGCGGCCAGACGGACGGTGCTGAGTAGGTCCATACGACTACAGATCTGCTCCAAGAGAACATCGCGGAGGGAATTCCAATCGCGGCTCTGCGTGTCAGTCGGTTCTACCATTGGGTTTTTCGTCGCCTGCGAGCTAGCGGGGAAGTGGACTCGGGCGGGCGAGCGAAGAAGCTTCTCCTCGTGTGGCCGAGGAGTGAGCGGGGTGGTATGGTACGCGCGAGCTACCAGGGACGATGGCGCGGGCGAGCAAGCAGTGAGCGGGGGTAAATGGTGTGCGGTCGACGATGGGGAAGAGAGGAGGAAGAAGAGTGGAAGACGGGGAAGAAAGTGCATTAAGTCTCAATTCTACTAGTACTACTACCAGGATATACCGTCGTTCGAAGTGTAAATAGTTACACCGATGACATGTGGGTCTACCACAAAAGGGCCCATATGTCAGTTAATGGAGGACAGAGGTGCGTAGGCGTATTTGCGGAAGCGTGCTCTACTGGCAAAAATGATGGCAGTACTGGGTAAGGCTGATTTAGTAACAACAACACGCTGGTTTAGCTTATTAATTATGTGTCCCATCTGTTGCAGCGTGTATTGTCACTTCACTGCAAAGACTAGTTGAATAGTTCTCTCTGACCGAGATGGGGAATAATGGCTCGCGAGGCCTTCCTTTCTACAGTATCCCTATGCCTCTACGCTCACTTCACTCATTTTGCTCCGTACCTAGTCACTTGTTGAAATCTGTAGAATGACAAATACTCTGTATTTGGGAATAGAGGGAGGCTTTTACTCCGTACTATTTGGGAACAGAGGGAGTATCACTATATGGAGGGAACAGAGGAAGCTTGAAATATGAACATGTCAATGGGAGGGAGTAAGCCCCATGCATGCATGCATGCATGCAACATGCAACACTCACACGTACACATGGACGCACGCAACACTCACGCACCCATGCAACACACAGCACACGACGCAACACACACGCTCACTCTCAAGTGCTCAACCTACTCCCTACGTCCGTGAAAGACTGTACATTTAGAGATTTACACATTGACCAGGGCATAATTAACGCCCAAAAGTAGCAGACTTATGTGTGCATGCGACCATTGAGATAAGAATATTAAATGAAGGCCGTTGCATGCTGTAATTAAGGATAGACATGTAGCCTATACCTACAGCACAAGTTGGTGCATTAGTCAATCAATATCGATTTAGATTAAAGGCTAAATGCATTGAATTTGTAGATGTACATCATGTACTACACTCTTTGTTTTATAGCCGATGTACGCTCTTTGTTGGAAGACCGAGGGAGGACACGTGCATGCACTCACATACACAGCCAGGGCGGTTCGCGCGCAAGGGGTTGGACTCGTGTCGCGCCTGCGTAAAGTTTTGTTTAACTGATTTCTTTGCTCTGCCAACTGACAGGTGGGACCCAGAAACCAGCTGACAATTTAACCAGTCAACAAAGTGCCACATCGACTATGTGGCCGGTCAGTAGGGTGTAATACGGTGCTCTACGATGAGCTAGTGATTGTATAATCACCGCAAAACTATATATACTGACCGTAAAGAGCGTATTGTTACATGCATTGACCGCCAGTGTATTTTCTCCTTTCAAATTCAGCCATATTAATCGGAAAGGATGCGGTATGGACTACTACTAGTACTAGTACTGCTTTGATGTGTCCCATCAACTCGCCGAACGAGGAGAAACTTGCTTACTACCCCTCTCCCTCGCCCACGCGCGCGGTGGTTCGCAGGACGAGGAGAGGATTTTAAATACAGTGCCCTCTCCCTCTCCCTCTCCCTCGCCCTCGCCCTCTCCCTCATGGTGGACGTGCAGCAGTTCAATCGGTGTCAGATTGCCAGAAGCATATTGTACTGTAGTATCATCATTGTTGGACCTTTCGAAGAGGCGAAGAGCCAAGTGCAAGGTTCACACGAGTATGAACTGTTGAACCTCCCAAAGAGGCAAAGAGCCAAGCGCAAGGTTTTATAGGAGTTGTCGTCCTAGTAGGAGTGTACTACAACTATAGCGAGCGATGCTACTGTATGATGCCGCCACGTCACGTATATCCAAAGTTGTGCCACCTTTTTTTCTTAAAGAGCATGTTGGAGCCCGTGCAACAACCACACAAGTTGCACGTACACATAACACATTTACTAGTAATAAATCCTAAAGGACAAATGCCAGTATGCCACACATGTTCATCTCAAATTCATGTGATAAATTTGTGCACGACTAGTCTACATATATTCACAGCACTACCGTTCACAATTACCGTATTCCACTTACACGTTATAGATGGGCTACATGCATGTCCTCCTCCAGGTTCCCGTCCCAGGTGTTCTTCATGGATGGCACGATCCATAGCGGTGGGAAACGGGAATCATTGTCGCATCTTTCTAGTCCGGTTCCACACGATGGAGACTCGTCAAGCTGAAGCGGCATAAATCAGGGATAGCTTGTCCCAGCATGTCGTTCATCCGGCGGTGCACACTGAAGACACAACCATGCTTCATGAACGGCAGGCCTTCCGTGTCGTGCATGGAAAGTGGCATCCGCTTCACAATGGGGTAGCTGTCCCCGATGAAAAGCGAGTACTCTCCAAGAGTGCTCCTCGGCACCCACGTAGCATCACGGGGTTCGAACTCGGCGCCGTTCATCTGGTACACACGGCCTCCCAGATCTGGACACATGGTGACGTACATAGTCAAGGTCCATGCATAATAATGTTGTGCTCAAATATGGCGGTCAGTAATATTGTGCAGCAAATAGTGCTATTCCGGTATAGAGGAAGTAAAATAACTGGCTTATTATATATAGCCACTCTTGGCTACATGGATGAGATAGTAAGACATGGAAAAACAAAAATGGTGGCAACTAGTGGGTTCAAGTCTTCAAGGGCCTAGCTAGCTATACGCGTCCTCCAAGGTAAAAAGTACTCCTACTAGTACTACTAAGTATACTACTAGTACAACAATGAAAGAGAAGGCGAGAGAGTTAAAAAATGGAATACCTGGGTAGATGGTGAAAGTCCGATCGTGGTAGATTGTGTGACCATGTTGCACATCAGTGGTACCATGGGTAACGACTGCTAAGATAGTTGATCCCAATATGCCAAAGTCAGCTACAAGGTTCCAGGTTAGACCGAATCGCGGCTTCCCACATCCAGGATCGACGATCTTTTTTGCTCGGGGGATGACTGGTCCCTGCAAAATAATGGAGTACCGTTAGGGATGCAAATGATGGTTTGTGCATTCCGTTTGTAATCTCCCATACCGTAGGATGGCAACCAGATGAAACAAGTCCCCTGGCTTGTCACCGCGAAGATGCGGCCTAGATGGTGCACGGCGTCTTCGAACATGTAGGGGTACAAATCTGCCGCCGCCAACATGCGCCAGCCTCTACCGTTACTGCGTCTTGCATTGATGGCAATCCTTATGTCGAACACCGCAATGAGATAGTAATCATCGTAGCCGCGTCGCTTTGTCAGCGGGTCCGCAATTGCTATCTTCTTCAATCTCATGTAGGCATCATCATACGTATTCAAGCCCAGCTAGTCCGGAAGGCCGATCCCAATGGTGGAGAAGGGGTCTACCGGAACGGCCGCACTGATGTGGATGTTATGCAAAATGATGGTGGTATCCGGACGGAGGTATGCAAGCCAATCTTTGTTGGCACTGACCCAGACCTATATATAAGACGGTGGGCAGCGGAGAAATTACGGGATGGAAATAGAATAACTAAGTACTACATGATGAAACTCCATTACTGACCTACTCATCAGACAAAATCCGACTACCTCTCAATGTCGGCAACTCTAGCAGAGTCAACATGCAACCATGGACAGGGAGTGGTGGACTGTTCGAAGGATTGTCCCATAGAAGAACCTTCTCCTCAAGAGCCATGGAAGACCAACAAGCATGGCCTTTTCCCATGCCTGTTTAAGCAGCATCTTGAAAAAGTTGGTGCAGGAAGCACCGAGTCTTGCAGCGGTGAGGACGTCGGAGCGGCGTGCGATTTCTCCCAGAGGATCGTCGTCCAAGGTCTCCCAGCCCCGACGAGGAGGAGAACCGCCTGGCGAGTCCATGGGAGAAGCGACGAACTTCCTTCTCTTCGGGGGGAGGGGAACTGGCGAGGAGGAGATAAGAGTGTAGTAACCGCAGGGCCTCGTCCCTTCCAACTGTAGATCGTTCCTCAGCGAAGGGGTGAGGCTATTATTTACTACTAGTACTAGCATTATGTAACGTTATGGGATTGCATTATACTGTAAATAATAGCACTAGTAAGAAAATTTTGGCACTAGGTAGTAGTTTTTGACATGGATTAAGAAATTTTGGGTATGTTTTTGCCATCTTTTGTACACGCCAACTAGTGTCAAAAAACATCTTACATTATGTGACGGAGGAGTACGTACTCGTACTATAGCAGTACTAGTACTACTTTTCTCAACTAGTAGTGCGATGTACTGTACTTCTAGTCTAGTCTAGTATATTGCACCAGTTTTGAACTCTTGAATCTCAGGGCCAAGGAGCTACAGTTGAAAGTAGAGGGTACTACTGTTCTCTAGAACCATCATTGTACTATCAATGCAGGGTAAGTACACCTGTGTAGTGGCCTAGTGGGTACTCTCGGTGCTCTATTCAGTCGCTCCTCTCACGTAGCTGGCCTACTCAACCGCTCCTCTCACGCACACACTAGCAGCCTATTTATCAGCGACGGTTACTGCGGGGGCAGAACATTTGAGTTATTTGATATAGTGAGACTAGGCTTTTCGCTTCCATTTGTGGAGGTGTAATGGATCTCGTCGAACTTTGTTAGTAGTTCCTTCTTTATGAATGAGATGAAGCAAAGCTTTTGCCTTCGTTTAAAAAAACACGTCAAGAGGAATTTCTTTTATAGTAGAGCCGATGATGGAGTGAAGTCCATGCGTGCAACGCCACAAGCTACAGAGTAGTAGTAGAGCACTTTACGTACAGAGCCATATTGCACAGTTCCCAATGCCCCGCCAGGCTTTTCCGGCTCCTCGGGCTTAATTGGGAGGCGCTAGTTTAAATATGCTACTAGCTGATGAGGAAGCTGCAAGTGAGGTGCGGCTAGGGCGTGCACACGAGCCACGGGATGCTGGGAAGGAAAACCCGTTCACGTGGCTAGGTTGTCCAGTGCTCCCAAATTGTGGGGCCGCACGTCCGTTTGACTTCAAAACTCAAACTACCCGTGTAAAATATTGGCTCGCAGCAAAGTGTAGTAGTACTATTTTTTTTGAAGGCCGCCGTGCGTTCGGCCGGGATCAAACCCACAAAACGAGTAGTACTCGTTGAAGTACAATGCAACCTAGAATCGCCTTTTTGTCGCTAGTAGTACATACATTGTTCCTTACAAGAAACCCCTAATAATGCAAGAAACCACTAAAATGCCAAGAAACTACTACCACTTGCATACGTGGCAGACTTAAGATAAGACTACCTTATCAACCATTGTACATGCTCTTACCAACAAAAATCCTCGAGTGACCTCCTACCTCCGGCCCGTCCACCTAGTCATCCTCGGCCATGGGACGCAGGTACCGCCGCCGGCAGAAGGCGAGGTCAAAACAGCCGGCGGTGTGGAGCCCATGTTGCGGCAGCCCGGATGCCAACTCCGTCCGGCGCTTGTGGCCGCTAGCTAGCCAAGATAGCTCCGTCCAGCTGCTTGTCTACAAGGTTTGCTAGCTAGATTGGCACGGCAACACGGCGGCTTGCACGCGCGCGCCACGCTAAGGCCACCCATCTGGCTCGAGCAAAGGACAGTGCGGCGGCTTGCTCGCTCGCTCGTGAGTCACGCTCGAGCCACCCTGCCAACCCGTGCGGAGGCCAGCGCGGTGTCCGGCCCGTCCGGCGGAGCGGCGGCCAACTCGCTCTTCACCGGCGCCACCGACGAACACGCATCAGTACTGTTTGAAGTAATGTTCAGGAAAAATAATGATTTGAGGGGGAATAACAGGATAGAAGGTCAGATGTGGGTCCCTCATGTCAACGGTCAAACGAAATGTGTTGGTTTAAGCTGCCTCGTGAGCACAGACGTGTGGGCCAACCCTGTCATAAATGGGTTGAAACGAACCTAATCGGTAGGAGTACTAGGTAGTAGTTTTTGGCGTGGATTAAGAAATTTTGGGTATGTTTTTGCTATTTTTTGTACAATAGATTCTTCCTAGGGCTGGTTGAAAGTGGTAGTTTTTTGTTAAATACTCTATATATTATAAGTAGGAGTGTAAGTTAAGCTTTGGAAGACAATAAGCAAGGCTAGTTACATAGTGCATATGTGTACATGATTGAAAGTAAATATCAACCATGAGTGACTAATATCTTGATGGAAAACTCGAAACTATGGAATACTAGGAAAAAAATGCATGGTTGGAAATACTAGCAATGTTCATGTCCGTTGCAATGAATCATAATTAAAATAATACTCTTATTTTGATATACATATGTCACTAGAGATATATTATGTTTCAATTAGAATATATTCCTTGGGCTGTTTTGGTGAGGTCAGGGAGGGATGTGGTTGGTTTTAAGATACTAATTATGGGGTTTTATGCAAATTGGTAGACAAGTGGGATGTTGGTGAGAAAAGGCAACAACTTACCTCACAATCATTAGATGTAGATCTAATGGTCAGAAACGACGGATGGCAGACACACCAGCATCACCAACTTAGTCTTGTGTAGGAGTACTAGCAAGATCCATGCATTGCACGGAACATCAAGATGCATTTTTTTATAAAACACTTGTTGTGATTGACCCTTGTGGGAGTAATCCCATGTGTAAAAACTAATGATATCTCGAGAAATATGAGATATGGTGAAGAGGAGTGGGGTGTGGTGGTGGTTGGTGGTCGGACTGAGCGGAGGCATGGGGATTGACGACACCGGCAGCGGCCACCAGGCCAGTTTGTTCCATAGGCTTCCTTTCTTAATTGCTCAACAATGAGGTTTGTTGGAGATAAGGATGAACAAGGGAAGGCCTTGTCTGCAAATGTGGAAAGGGGTGCGGGTATCTTTTAGTTTAATTTCCATCCGTCAGATATAGATCGGACAGTCCATATTGCAAGATGGCACACATACCATCGTCACCAACTCAGTTTTTTATAAGAGAAGAAATATAAGTATGGAGATACAAACGTATTATCGATACTTGCTTCCATAAACTAGCATCTACATTCTATTCAACGCCTCGGCATGTGGGGCCCTAGCAGAATGACTTCTCGACTGTGTAAAACAAAGATTTTCCCGTCACCGGCAAGGAGGGGGTGATGGCGGCGCGCTTTTTGGCTTGCTCTAGTCCTAGTAGTCATACTAGGGGGATAAGCACGTGTAGATTTATTCTTTTTCATGTCTCGTGTTCGCCGTACTGCCATGAGTGTTGATGAATAGACGGTAAGTTATTCACGGGGAAACCCTTGTTGAGCATGTTTGCGAGAGAGAGAGAGAGAGAGAGAGAGAGATAGTGTACGTGTGTGATATGTTAGAGACTGAGGCAATGATAACAGATTCTTTGTGTCTATGTGTGTGGAGGACAGAGAGAGACATGTACATGGGGCTTTGTGTTGTGTAACATGGAGACTCATATACATAATTAGAGAGTGAGTGTGTGAGATACACATGCAGACATGGGGAGAGATGAGGATCCAGATAAATGGGTGTTTGTGCGTGTCTGTGTGTGTTTGTGCACGCGTTTGTGTGTGACAGGGAGAGAGTGTATGTGGAGTAGAGAGACCACTGATGATTTAAACCTAGTATAAGGGAAGGGGGAATGGTGTGACATGTGTAGTAGCGACATAGCACGGGTGCAGGCGGGGGGAGCAGACTATTTGGAAGAGACATCGAGTGTGTGTGTGGGAGAGGAGTGTGAGAGCGAGAGAAAGAAAGAGCTAGTAACGGAGAGAGAGAGAGAGAGAGAGGAAGCGAGGGGGCGAGAGGGGTCGTTTGTGTCCATAAATTGCGTATAAATAGGGAGACAATGTTGATGTTGTCCGAAATTGGACTATGAACGGAGACGCAAGGGAAGCGAGTCATCGTGTGTGTGATAGGGACTTCATGAGAGATCTAGAATAGATGGTGTAGAGAACAATGTGCGAAATCGAGAACGATTATACATTAGGGAGCCATGCAAAGAGTCACGGCATATATGTATACAGGGACGGAGTTGGGGCGGGTCCGCATGTGGGAGAGATAGAAAGAGGAGAGTGGTGCACAAGGAGACAAAGTGTGCTTGTTTGCAGTGGGGGTGGTGTGTGAGGTGAGTGCGCGAGAACCACATAACTAGGGAGATAGACGTTTGGGGGCGACGTTTTGTGTGTATGGGAAATATACACTCTTTATAGTGCGTGTGCTTGGGTAAGAGAGATAGCGGGAGACCTAGAGAGTGAGGGAAGAGATGTGTGCATGCCCGAGAGACAAAGTGATAGAGACCTATGTTGGGGTCCGGACTTTATA